>NW_006399950.1:4699535-4731272 GCF_000299155.1 Elephantulus edwardii | reverse complement strand
CCCCCCCCCAGGTGCCTGTCGGGGCCTGGGTTTCAGCTGTTCACACCACAGCAGTGGGCAACGAGCTTAAAGCCCCTGATGGCTCTGGGCGCTGACTCTCACCAGAGCAGACTGATTTTTTAATAAATACATATTTCCCCATTGTTTGTAGTGAGATAAAGAACTGTGTTTCAGACACTTTCACTTTTCCATAAAACCAGGTAGGTAATCATTTAAAAATAGTCAAATGATTCTTGAAAATAAAATAATTTGTACAAATAAATTTCTATTTCTTCTTTTATGTGCAGCTTGCTTCTCCAACTGGTCATTCACCTGTGATAGAATACATACTCCTGATAAAAAAATACATCACTCTTTGGAGCCCTTCACCTGTCAGATTAAAAACTGTTAAACACAGATTGTTTGTTTTTAATTAGAGTGTGCAGTATGTCTGCTGGTGCACAGACTTTGTCTAAGGTCATGGGGAATAAGAACATAAAATGAAATGTCTAAAACTAGTAATTGTGCCAACTCCATTCAGAGCCTGTAGAAGGCTTCATCTTAAGTCATCACATTTTTTTCTTCTACTAAGAAATCGTTATATGGAGTATCTCATTTTCAAGAGATTTGTGAATACTTTTCATATGGCTCTGTAGTTTCTTAAAAGATTGATTACACAAAAGTCCCTAAACCTTATCATTCAATTGAAATGTCTTTGTTTTCTCAAGGTAATTTCTTAGCTCATCCTTTTCACACATCCCTGACTGCCTTCCAATGAGAAAAAACAAATATTTTACTTTAAAAACTTTTAAGAGGACCATTAAAATTGTGTGTATTGTATAAGTCTACAGAGTAAAATATGCATGAAAGCTGGGTTGAAAGCAAAATAACCAAGCCAACATGCTTTGTAATCTTAAACAAATTAAAAAAATAAACAAAAATCACAATGTAAAAAAAAAGAAATTACAGCCTTCTAGTAACTTGAAGGACTCTGGTACTTATCAGAACACTACTTCTTTCTAAGCTCAAGTTCCTTATTTCTTCATAGAGGTTGTATCTGAAGCCCATTCATCTTTATAATTGGATTTTTTTTTTATACTTTCCCTGGACAACTTCTTGAGGTGGGGGAAATGGGCTACCTTTGCTAAGTAAGACTTTAAGAGGGGGGCAATCTGTGTTCCTTCATAGGCTTCTGGCTCTAAATTTGATATTATGGACTTAGAGGAAAGCAGCTTAGTGGATGTGGCTCCTGGATTTAATCCTTGCTACAGTTGCTCTTAAACTCATTGGTACTCAGGACAAGTCATTATATGGGGAGCAAAGCTGCTCCCCAGGCTCAGATGGTGCTCTGGACGTGTCCTCATGTGGGGAGGAGACCTGCTCCCTGGGGCTCAGAGTGGCTGTGATCTTTCAGAAGCCTTCTTCCGAGGCATGCCTGGATGGGTTCAAACCACCCACTTTTCCAATACTAGACAAAGTCTCACTAGTTTCTACCAGCTAAGGACTGCTGGCACATAATAAGCGCTTAATTAACGTTAGTTGTCATTGTTCTTTTTTCTTCAGCTGAATTCTAATACGCCTTTGCTTTGTAAGCCATCAATGACTTGGCCTATTTTGGCACCACTGCAAGTGCTGCTATCTTCTCAAATAGAAAGCAATTGAGAACAATTCACGGTAAATTAGAGCACTCGAGATGTGTCAGCACCTTCACTGGAGATTCATTTTCAAAATGCCTGTTACCTCCAGGGCACTGTAGCCAGGCAAGAAGGTCAAACACAAAAACAACAAAAATAAAACTCCCAACTCTCTACCCTAAGATTGTCTCAAAACAGGGTGAGCCTCCCTCAGCTTTCCAGGCTGGTGGTTACAAGGGGGAGAGCCATCTGTATGGTCCTCACAGAGCTCGCGGTGGGTTGGCACCTGCAGAGCCCTCAGCCTGTGGGAGCGGGGCAGCTCTCTCCCAGAGATGGCTCATAGCGGACCCCCCAGCAGGACCTACCAGGCTTACTGTTAAGACAGAGTGGGGCACAGTGGAACCTGGGGCACAGGAAGCTGTCAATGCTTGGTGTCTGTCATTATGGAAAGGCTGCTGGGTTTGCCATCTAGAGACTCCAACTAGAGAGAACTAATGATCCACAAGGCACAGACTATACCAATCGGGCCACGTACTGTAGAGAAATAGACCCAGAACCTTCTACCATTAAATTAATTCAAAGAAAACAACGAAGGTCTGCTATCAAAACCATTCCAACACACAGCAGCCCCAGAGGATTGAGCATAACAACTCCACAACCACTCCACAGCCATAAATCTCCACAGAAGCAGACTTTCGCTCACAGAGATGCGGCTGAGTTTCAACCCCCAGCATTTTCTCAGCAGTCATTTGCCTTAACTCCTTAAACTACAGTGCCGCTGAAGAGTCCGCAAGTCAGAGGGGGGCCAAAACCAAAAATGTGAGCAGGAGAGACGAAGCCCGAGGGACAGACATGAGTGGCCCACAGAGTACTGTTACTTAGTTGGACCCCAGGTGTATGGCTTTCCCCACATCTGACCGCACTTGCTCAACACATGGAGGGCATGGAGGTGAGCTACAGCTTAGTGGACTAACAGATGGCCATGCTCTTAGGTCACCATCAATTCCAGGACACAGCAACAATAGACATTTGATAGGAACTCCTGGAAATGGAAAGCAAGTGCTATCTAAACTCTTTCTCACAGAGGCTTAGCCAGTTGTAAAAATCATAAAACTTGACCCAAAATTTTGCATAAGTTCTATATGTAATAATTACCCATATAATCTACAAGAAGCATAATACAGATGTCACACAGAGTTGGTGGAAATTCCGAAGTTCAGATCTCAAAACATCTCAAAACTCATTGCATAGCTGACCCTCCAATGGATTGTGAGAGACAGACAGTAAGCAGCACGGGAGGGATTCTGGTGTTTTCCATCGGAGCTGCTGGTGGACTTGGCTTTGGATCAACAGCACAGTGCCCTATGGACGATACCACAAAGCTCCTGAACACACGGGTAGCAAGGTTTACATTCAAAAGAAATGTAGATTGTCTGTGTGGCTTTTAATTTTGAGAAGAACATGCGGTGTTCAATATGTAAGCCACTGACCAGACTTTATTTTAATTAGTTGACCTTAAGTTAAATTTAACTAAAATGCAGGCCCTGAGCTGCTTTACGCACATTTCAAGTGCTCAGCGGTCCTATGCACTAACCCCAAACTCAAACGCCCCTGTCATCCAGTCAGCCCCAGTCTAGTGGCCCTGTAGAATCACTTAAGCCCCACTGTCTTTCCAAAGCTATCATCTTTACAGGAGACACATCTTTCTTCCTCAGAGAAGCTGGTGAGTTCAATGACTCAACTTCCCATTAGTGGCCTGAAGCACTGCACTACCAGGCATCCTCCCATGTGGCATGGAGATAGCAGATTGGCAAGCACTGGTGGACGCTCTCATTACCTCATGGATAAACCCCATGGAATGGTGCTGCTTCTCCATCACAGGAGGGGTTCCTGAAATTACAGAGAGTAGGATTGACAGCAGAATTGCCAGAGACCAACATAGAGAAAGATGTGTTTTCACATAGATGTCAAACAAGAAAATGACCTAAACCCTTCAGGGATTGAGTCAACACCAAGGTATTCAGGACGCAATGAAAAGTCTCTAATTCACACTATGACAAAGAGAATGCTGAGGAAGATGAGGGGGAAAGAACCCTGAGCCTCCAAGAGCAGAAAAATGGGCAAACATTAAGCTAATTTCAGTGCAGAAGCAACTGATTTTTCTAATTTCTTTCTAAGTATCTTGAAGTGTGTTTTAATTTTCAGAGTCACAACAAGGGTTTTTGCACTCAACATAAATGTTACTTCCATTACACATAGAAAGCAGGTCACACTTTCAAATACTGGTTTATGTGGAAGCTTGTTAGCTCAAAAAAATCAGTCCATCCTCAGGAAATGTCCACGTAGACAGAACTGCATCCCGTATCACTCACAGTGGCGAATTTAAATCAGAAGACACAGTTTTATCTGCTTGGATTTCAGTTTGGCAGTAAAATATATAATGATTATTCAATTTTGTCTGAAGTATAAAGTATCATTAGGAGATCTGCCTGCGTAAGTGCTTTGAAATTCAATCTTAACTGCGCCCACTGCTCCTTTCTGTGGATTGAACTAATTATTGCAGTAGTTTCCAGCCTTGAAGTCAGGAAGAAAGAATTGGAACTTTTTGTCCTCACAACTCCGACCTTTGACAACAACAGTAATTCTTATCTTTGAATTGTACTTGAGGGTGTGCAAAATGCTTTTAAGCAAAGTGTTTTCACATAAAGTAGACCGCTTGTTCTTTGGTGGGGGGGGAAATCCATTGACAAGACAAGGAGGTGGTTGGCATTTTTAAGGTACAGACGTGGAAACTTATTTACAAAATTAAGCAATTTGTTCAGAAGACTCACAGTGGTGCACAATAGTATTTCTTTCCTTCTGTGACACTCTGATGCTTTTCAAGGGTGGAACTCAGTGATAGAATTCTCATTTTTCATTCAGGAGACTCAGATTGCATTCCCAGTGTTCTTTAAGTCTAGCTACCTGGAGGCTCTGTGCTGCTATGTTGCCTGGTAAGTGTCAATGGAGTTTGCCCACTAAGAGACTAGAAAGGGCTGGCTGGTGATCTACCTTCAGAAACACAGTCACAGAAAACACTGTGGATCAGAATGATCTGGTCCCTTTGCAGAGAGGCGTCCAAGAACTACTGAGGCAAGAGTATCCACGCCTCCTCTGATGTCACTGGTCCTCCTCTGCTCTATTCATCATCTCATATACACACAAACTCCAACATGTGCACTCACAAGCACACGTGTGGGCACAAGTACACACACACAGGCTCACACGTACACACATGGGCACGAGCACACACACACATAGGCTCACATATATCAGGTTTGAAGGAAGACTCAACATCCTGCGTTATGCAGATGACACAACCTAACTTGCTGTAACTGAGGAGGAACTGAAGTGCCTGCTGCAGAAGGTCAAGGACTGCAGCCTCCTATATGGATTGAAGCTCAACACCAAGAAAACAAAGATTCTCACCACTGGGCCAATTGGTAGCATCAGGATGGATGGTGAAGAGATGGAGATTGTTAACAGTTTTGGCTTGCTTGGCTCCACAGTCAACACTCTTTGTACCAGCATCCAGGAAATTAAAAGATGTATTGCATTGGGAAAGTCAGCTATCAATGACCTCTCTAGAGTAATGAAGAGCCACAATGTCAGGCTGGAGACTAAGGTGTGCCTGATCCAAGCTATAGTCTTTGTGATTGTGTGCTATGCATTGGAGAGCTGGACAGTGACTAGAGATGACAGAAACAATTGATGCCTTTGAGCTGTGAAACTGGACAAGAGTGTTGAATATACCATGGACTGCTAGGAGAACAAATAGGTTTGTTCCGGAGAGGGTGAAGCTCCAATCCTTGGAGGCAAGGATTCTGAAGCTTTGTCTGACATACTTTGGTCATGTTGCAAGGAGGGACCAGTCCTTGGAGAGGGACATCATGTTCGGAAGAGTGGAGGGACAGCACAGGAGAGGAAGACCCTCGATGAGATGGATCAATTCAGTGATTGGGTAGGGGGAGTAGATGTGTCGGAGACAGGGAAGTTCACAGGACAGAGCAGGGTTTGGGGCTCTTGTACATAAGGTGACTATGAGTCTCAAGTGACTCGATGTCACATATGTGTTATTGTTAAATGCCATCGAAGCAAGTACGACTCCTAGCAACTCCATGAACAAGAGATCTGAACCCTGTTAAATCCTCCATCATCCTCACATTTCCTAACACACAAGAACCCACTGCAGCAGTCACCGTGTCAACCCACCTGGTTGAGGGTCTTCCTCTCCTTCACTGACCCTCCACCCTTCCCAGCACCATGTCCCTCTCCAAGGAATAGCACCTCCTAGCAACATGCCTGAAGTATGTGAGGTGAAGCCGTATCATTCCTGCCTCGGAACAGCACTCCGGCTGCACCTTCTCCAAGACATAGCTATTCATTCTCTTGGTCATGCATGGGATGTTCAGTGCTCTTCTCCAAAACCACAGCTCAAACGCACCAATTCTTTTTTTCTGTCATCCTTATTCATTGTCCAGTTCTCAGATGCATAGCAATCAGAAAGGCTATGAACTGAAACAAACACACCATAGTCTTCAAACTGACATCATTACTCTTCAGTAATTTGGAGAAGACTTTCTGCAGACTTTTCCAGTGCAGAACATCTCCTGATTTCCTGGCTGCTAGTACCAAGGATGCTAACTGTGCATCCAAGTAAGATGAAGTTGTTGACAGTTTCAATCTCTTCTCCATCCGCCACGATATTGCGTATCAGTCCAGTGTTAAGAATCTGTGTTCTTAACACTGAAATGCAATCCATACCTTCAAGTTCTCCTCACTTTCTGCAAGGAAGGTGTGTTATCTGCTTAACAGTTTATGGAGGAGTCTCCCGCTGATCCTGATACCATTCTTCTTCACAGAGTCCAGCTTCTCGAATAGTTTGCTCAGCATACAGACTGAATAGGTATGGAGAGAGAATACAACCCTAACACACTCCCTTCTTAATGTTAAAGCATGCCGTGTTCCCCTGCTCTGTTAACATGACAGCTTCCTAGTCCAGGTATAGGTTTTGCATGAGTACAATTAAGTACTGAGACTCCCATTTTTCTCAATGTCTTTTTATGATCTGCACAGTCAAATGGCTGTGTAGCGTCAAATGGATATTCTTCTGGTATTCTTTACTTTTAGCTAAGATCCATCTGACATCAGAAATTAAATCCCTGGTGCCATGGCTTCTTCTTAATCTTGCTTAAACTCCAGGCAGTTCCCTATCTATCCACTATTCTAGCCTTTTCTGAATAATGTTCAGCAGTATTTTGTTTGCATGTCATAGGTTGCACATTATATTACTCTAATTAATGACATAGTGAAGCAGTTGTTTACCCTTTTATCTAAAATGTATTTTCTTTGTTCACATAATTTATTAGTCTATCCCTTTTCAAGTCAGATTTTTCTATTTCTTTTAGAAAATTAAGATCTTGCATAACTTATCAAGATTTTAATTCTATGAAAGTTTATTTTAAGGCTATATGTTCTCTTCTGTTACTTTCCAATATGTTGTGACAATAGTACTTTAATAAGGGAAATTTCTAAGTGCTGTAATTCATCAGTTTTGGAATTTATCAGTTCTACCCTACAATGTTTTGGGGGGTTTTACCATTTCTGAAATGAGTGTGAGTAACTAGATAGTGTGATGTAGAAACTTAGAAATTTGGACTGGGTTTTTCATTCGTTTTGTCTTTTGAAGTCAGTGTTTTCAAGATGGTTTTGACTCAGAGCAACCTTACAGGACAGTCCTGCACTGACCTACTATGTCTGAGGCTGTGAATATTCAGAGCGGTTTCATCTTTCTGCCATGGAGCAGAAGGTCAGCATCTCAGTACTAAGCCTGCTACGTCACCAGGTTAATTCATCATTCTCTCATGATTTCTCCCCTTGTTTATCACCAGAGATAGGAAGAGAAATTCAGCAATCTTTTCCTACTTTTGGCCTTTTTAAAAGCATACTTCTATCCACTTGACATTTGAATCAAACTGTTAATGTATTTTCAATATATCTTAATGTATTTAAAAAAATCAACATATTTTTACATTATAACATTTGAAAAAAGTACTTAAAAGTTGCATCATTGTCACTAAAATCTCACTACAAACCTCATTCCTGATTTTAAATTTTATGCTCATTCTATAATCATAATATGTAATTTTATATTATATATATGTAATTATATATATTCTATAATCATCTATAATATGTAATTTTAGAAAAAGCATATATATTTAAGATGAATCTACCAACTACATATATCAAGTAAGAGTATGTGTGTGCATAAAGGCATGCAAGCCAAATCCACCAGCTGCTCCTCAGAGAACGATGAACAGTCTCCTTCCAGTTCAAGTGGGATTTGCTGCCCCTGAAACCTCACCAAAAGGTCAGCTAGGAGTTGGTTCCAATTTCATGACACATAGAAACAACAACATGTCTAAAAAGGCCTAGTGCTGCATTACTGCATTTGGGTTAAGGAAATGCCTTTAGGTCACAAACTTGCCACCGTCAGTCTCTAAGGACTTTGTTCAGCTGCCTTCAGGCAATCAGTGAGGTCTGAAACCAACTCTAGTTTTCCTGTGTATAACATACTTCATCGCCTGGATGTTTATAAGAAGGCTATTCTTAAATTTTATTAGAAATTTGCTTGGTGTAGTTCCTTTTTAATATCCCCTTCATGAAGATGGTAGAATACTTTCCCTTGAAGAGTCATAGTGCTTTCAGCTGGGTAAACATTTTGGTTTTTCTTTGACTCTCATTTGTTCTGGTGTCTTCTTTGGGGTGGGGGAGATTAGATTTATGTTCTCTACTTTTCACGGACTTTAATAGTTTTATTACTTTGTATTTCTGCTTTGTAATTAGGGATAATGTCTTAATTTTGTGTTCTAGATGAATTATTTTATTTGCTGCAATACTGATACTTATCGTTACTACTTCTGATGCAAATTTGAATTATGCATTTAGAATTTTAATTTTCTATATTGACATGGTGACTGCTGCAGCGGGGTCTTGTGTGTCAGGAAGTGTGAGGATGGCACAGGATGGAACCAGGGTTAGGTTTTTTTTGTTTATTGGGTTGCTCCAAGTTGTAGTCGACTCAATGGCACCTAACAACAGCAAGTACGGCCACACTGTTGTCATCAGCTCCCTGACCTGTTGTTCTTATGTGCCGTCGTTTGCGACTCACAGTGACCCTATGTACAACAGCCCTAAACCGTGCTCTATCCTGTGCCAATCGCATGGCCTCTAACACACCCATCCCGATTACCACAGTCACTGAATCAATCCACCTCATAGAGGGTCTTCCCCTCCTGTGCTGTCCCTCCACCTTACCAAGCATGATGTCCTTCTACAAGGACCTGTCTTTCCTTACAACATGTCCAAAGTATGTCAGACGAAGTCCCAGAATCCTTGCCTGCAAGGAGTAGCTTGGTTTAACCCTCTCCAGGATGAATCTGTTCTCTTGGCAGTCCATGGTACATTCAATACTCTTCTCCAGCACCACAGCTCAAAGGCATCAATTCTCCTTCTATCCTCCCTAGTCATTGTCCAAATCTGATTCATAACAAGTGATTGCAAAGACCATGACCTGCATCAGGCGCACCTTAGTCTCCAGAGAGACACCGTTGCTCTTGAGTACTTTAGAGAGGTCCCTAACAGCAGACTTTCCCATCGTGATACGTTTGATTCATTGACTGGGGTAATTGGGTGGGTGTGTCAGAGACAGTGCAAATGGCACAAGACAGAGCAGGGTTTAGGGCTGTTGTACATAGGGTCCCTATGAGTGGCAAAGAACTCGACGACACATAATAATTTTATTTTTAAGTTTACAAATTAATAAGATCCTCTTAGAACAACTTATTGTCCATTTTATAATAACTACCATCCATTTCAGACATATAACTGAAGAGTAAGCTGATCTCAGTTTTGTGATGAATTCTCGGAGTCTTTTCCACCGCTGTTTATAAGTATCCATCCTACACCCTGGTGCTTATACCCTCTAATTCAAATCTGTATTTAAAAATCTGCTTTTGTGTATTGCTGTTACAGTTATTCCACTCTCTCCCTCCAACGACAGTGTTTTATTTTTGAGAAGTGCACTTCCCAGGATGCAGTGTGCTCTGGTTTATAAAGAAACTCCCACTCCCACTTCAGGCTCCATTGTGTCCTTGCAACCTTCAGTAAAGGAGAAGGGGGGAACCCTCTTTATGGGACCTCCACTAAAGGCCAATAGCAGCATAGAAAAATGAATGTTGGGAAAAGTGGCTGTCTAACACCGTAGGATCAGATTCAGGACCCCACTGTAAGAGAAAGAGGAAAAGAGGAAGAGAAAGTGAGAAAGAGGCCTACGGGGGGGGGGGATCAGATCCAGGACCCCACTGTAAGAGAAAGAGGAAAAGAGGAAGAGAAAGTGAGAAAGAGGCCTGGGGGGGGGGGGGGGGGAGTATCCCAAATGCCTTCCCAGGTTATTTTCCTATTCTTTCTCATGGAACCATTATATTTTTTCCCCTCTCTCAATTCAATCTCATTGGCTTTAAAGTTATTGGAAATCTCTTCCATTTTCTAGCACTAAGCTGTCTGCCAGTCTTCATTTTTGTTGTGATGTCGTGTTTTTTCCTGTCTTAATAGGTATCTGAGACGAGAGTTACAAGAGGCTGCCTTAGGGACAACTGGCCAGATGCCTTTTGAAGCTGAAGCCTACAGTTTAGGCATAAACACAGAGAAGACAATCTCCCAGAAAGGAACGTAACATCAGTGTTGATTTTTCTCATTCTGGCTTGATGTGGGCATAACAATGCTGTTTGTTTTCAGGGTCAAGTATTGAACAAAACAAGTTATGCAAATTCTTGGTTCTAAATATAAATTCCTGAGAATTAAATTCGTGTTGCTTTATTGTTGTCCATGTTATTTAACCTACATTAATATTAGCTGACACTTTGATATTTATGCATACTTAAGTTTTTTGATGCTATATTTGTTGTGGAGTCTTGAAAGTACCGTGGACTGCCAAAGGAACATACAAGTCTGTCTTGAAGGCAATTAAATCAGAGCGCTCCTTAAAGGCAAGCATGGTGCAACTCCATCGGACTCAGTTCTGGCATATTTTGTCACTGCTTGGAAGGACATATCATGAGGGTAAGTGGAGAGTCAGTGTAAGAGATGGACTGGCACAATCATAACAGGCCTACAGAGGACAGCAATGGAAGGACGGCACAGGATAAGGCAAGGTTCAGATCTGTCATTAATACATTTCTTTTTTTTTGGCACAGAATTAAACTTTTACTGACTTACTACATTACCATCTACTAAACATTAGCCACCACCTGAGTGAGGCTCATTATTTCTGCGATTATATTCATAAGTTAACAGTCATGTTTACCCCTATTTGGTGTGAAGAAAAACTCTGTCATTAAGAGGTTTCTTCTGAGTATAATTGGCACATTTATGATGATAAAAGTTTATATTGCTACTCTTATATTTCCATCTATTTCTCTTTTCTGATGACAAACGCCTGGTTTAATTCCACTTTTAAACTATCTCCATACACATATGCTAAAGGTTCATCAAGAAAGTGGTTCTAGGTTGTGTATCATCTCACGTGAGAGCTTATAAAACACTCAAGATTCTCAGAAAATGCCTCTAAAGACACTGGTTGGATTGAGCCTTGGTTAATAATGAGCACACCCAGGTGATGTGAGGTAATGGTCTAGAGTGGAATTGTTACAATTTTGCCCGTATTTACTTTTACATGCTAACCCCACTGACATATTTGAACTCAAAGGGATCCGATGACCATACTGGAACTACCACAGGGTTCCTGAAACTAAGTATTTACAGAAGGAGACTGTCATCTTTTCTAGGAGTGGTTGGTGAATCCAAACCAATGGTCTCTTGTTTAGGAGCTAAATGCCTTCATTAGAGTACCACCAGAACCTCTGTTATATATTAGAGACTCAGGAAAGGAGAAGGATGGTATCCTGTACTGGACAATCTACGGCCTTACACTAGGTTTTTCAATTACTCTTTATCATGAATTGATTCAGCTTACCAGCAAACTTGACGGCACATTACCACTACCAGTGCCCCCCAAATAGGCTTCCATCTTAACCTCCTACTGCCTCTGACATTCAGAAATTAGGTTTTGGGGATTGTTATCAATTGGTATGAGAGCATACTGGAGTAGGGAAAATTCTAACCAGATCTCAGTGATTATCAGAATGGAGAAGAGATACGAGGAGATGCAGAAGGATGAAGAGTATTATAAAAGTTCACACGCACACGAAGACCAATGAAAAGTGAGGAACTTAGAAGAATCTACACTAGACTGTTCAGAGACCTGTCTCTGCAAAAAGCTTGACTTCAGGTAACCAGACTCAAGAACTGTAAGCCAATATATTTTCATTTCTACTAGTCATCCAGTTTGTGGCATTTTGTTATAGCAGCTGTAGGAAAGTAATACAGACGAGTATTCTAGGAATAATGGATTCAAAACCAAGTAACCTAAGTTACTGAGGACAAACTGCTAGTTTGAGGGCTAAAGTGTGAAGGATTCAGACCATGGTCTTTTCAGTTATGTGCTATGCTATGCACCTGAAAGCTGGAAAATGACTAAAGATGACCAAAAAAAAAAATATTCTTAAAGTTGTGGCATTGAAGATTAATGACTAGCCCATGATTTCCAAAAGAACAAAGAAATTTCTCTTTCAGAAGGTGCAGCCAGAGTGCTCTTTGGAGGCAAAGGTGATAAAGCTTTTTATCACATACTTTGGGCCTGTTGCTAAGGTGAAGCTATTCCTTGGAGGAGGACATCAGGTTGAAGGTGGATGAAAAGACGACCCTGAACCAGATATACTGACATGGTGATCGGTGCAGTGGGATCAAGTATGTCCGAAATGATGATGGCACAGGGTAGGACAGGGTTCAGATCTGTTTATAGAGTTGTTAGGAGTCGCGCTCAATTTGACCACACATCAAATTAGAGAGTTAAGAGTGAAAGGAACAAAGTTAGAATCCATCTGTGTGACCTTGAGGATATTTCCTAAACTCTGTCTCAACTCATTAAAATGAGCTGCAGTTGTCTAGTGGTAAGCAGTTGTGCTGCCAACCCAAACAAGCAAGTGAAGTCCACCAGCTGCTCCGTAGAAAACACAGGCAATCTCCTCCCTTACAATGCATAGCCTCTGGAAATCCACCGGAGGGTCCACTACGAGTCAGATCCAACTCGGTATCATATAACAACAACATTAGAAACTAATCAGCGTAGATTCGTTGATGATTATATCATCCATGAAAACTAGGGAGCTAGCAAGGTCTTTAAGATTTTAATTGTGATTTTAATGAAAGTTTACAGAAAATTACATTTTTCATTGTTGCACATTTTACTCCCTCTCCCTCCCTTCCTCCACCACAGTTCACTTTTTAAAATATTAATTCATTGTTGCACAATGACCTCCTTCCTCCCCTCTGAAGTGTACCTCTTATTCTGGGCTGTTGTCATATGCATAATGCCTAATCATCTATTCCTTTTCAACAGTGCTAGCATATAACTTGATTGGTTTTCTATGTTACTTTGATCAAACGTGCTGATATTTCACAGTCGAAAAGTATATGATGACTCTAAAGAATTTAAATTGACTGTTGGTCTTTCCCAGACAGGAAAAATTCATTTGTCTAATTGAATCCTACAGGTAACAGGTGCCCAGTGGTGGTTTTTTCCACTAACACATATACACCATATTACTCTTTTAATATTCTTTTATTGACTCGTACACTGACTCAGGTACTTCCTAATTAAGTATATTTATAATAGTCATAGTTGTTATCAAATTATTCTTGACTCAGACTTTAGGCTGATGGTTGTTTCTTAATTGCTCAGAATTTTTTTTAATCTAATTAGTTTAAATGGCAGAACAGATGGCCTACAAATCCGTTGGCGCTATATCTATGTGATAATATATTTTGGTTTTGTCTAATGGGGTGACTCTTTTTCTAAGTTTGCTCATTAAACAGCACTCTTCATTTCTGAAGGTTTTTCTCAATTTATTTCATGTGTAATATGAAAGAATTATGAAGTATTCAAATTGTCATCTTGGCCAAACTCAAGGGTCAAGCGTAACAGCTTTATATTTGGTATACTTACAATTATATACTTAAAATATAAAAAAACTATTATTAATATCAATTTGATACAAGAAGTATCCTATGGAATCCAACATGATTAATTCCATTAAATTCAAATATTTTGTGAGAATCAAATAGATGCTCACCTCAAGCTAAATTATGTATCAAAACCTGCCCCTCCAACTACTATGCTTACAACATAGGAGGGGCAGTAGCGATAGTAAATCGTGTATTACACAAAAATAAAAACAACCAATTTCCTATTACTTCCCTAATAAACTGTGTAATGGTTGAGTATGATCTGTGAGTTGTGTGTTCATTGCAATGATTTATACAAAAGGCAAAGTAGTAGAGAGTGGGAAGGAAAATTAATACCAGAACTGGTAAAGTTTTGAGAAAGGAGGCATTTCTGACCTCGCTCCGTAGGATCCAGCTTTCAGCTATTGATCTGGATTCTTCTTTTATACTTTGTGAAGCTGAAAGGGACCAGACTCCTCCACCAACAATTTCCACAACATCCCTGCAGAAGGCAAGGTGAATACCAGGAGACAACGCTCCTCCCTATTCTCCTAAACCAGGACTTTAGAAGATCATCTCTAAATATAAAACTACCACATTTTTCGGACTTTCTTCTCCTAGGATTAACTTTTCATATTAACATATTCATATGTCTTTGGATATTTGACCGTATGTCAACGTCAGGATCACAGAGTCACTACAAGACCTGATCCGTTTAACAGCAAGTAATAGCAACCCCAGGCATCAGAATCCCAGAGGACTAGTAGATGAGGATCTTTCACTATAGTTCTCGAACCTTCTTGGGCACTGTTATCCTCTACACTAGAAGTCCACACATTCCAGTGAAGGGCTCGATAGTCAACCCTTGTTTCTGAGACATTGTCCTCACAACTCAACAAACACAGATAATACGGCGGGGAGTGGGGGGGTGGGAAACGAATGTAGCTTTTTGTCAATAAAACTTTATTTACAAAAGTAAGTAGGGGGACAAGACTAACATGAAATTTAAGATTTGCTGTAGAACAGACTAAAATCTTTTAAATCCTTTTCCTTTGTATTAATAAAATTTTCAAGTGCAGCATTTTTTCTTATTTCTTATAGAGCAGGGAAAAGTTTTTTTCCATTGAGGATAGACTAAGCAGAAACTATTGAATACAAACAAACTATGTGACAGTCACAGGCCTGCTCAAAACCGAGCCTGGGTTCATCTTTTGCCCACTAACTCAGCATCAGGAACCCCCAGCCTTGCCCCAGGCAGGCCTCTGAGACTGCCTTCTACTCTATCTAATCAGGTTTTGCCCATTCTCCTAGAGTTCCTCCAGCTTCGTTAACCATCAGGCATTCAAGACAAAGCAGGACATTCAGTCCCAGGCCTGCATAGGGAAATATAGATTCAATTAGAACTTGCTTAACTGCAAACTCTATAAAGAACAAGAAAATTTTTTAAAGGAGCAGGTCTTACATATCCCAAAAGGGAAATGGAAAAAAAAAAAAACCCCAGTCTGATAAGAGAAAGGAAACAAAGCAATCCATAATCCGTGTGAGAAAGCTAAAGTAGCTTTCCTATTTTGAAGTAATGAGACACACATGGCTACTTGTTTCTATGATTCTTTACCCATGGAGTGATTCAAAGGCATAGACCCCCAAATAAAGGATTTTGCACATCTATGCAAACACAAACATTACTGTGATTTGAAGCTATCTGGCAGATTAAGAAGTATCGGGGAGGGGAGGAGGTAATGAAAACTTTAAAAAAAATTTTGAAAAGCAAATGGAGGAAAAAGCATATTAGTATCTCTGCTTTGTCTCAATTCCACACCTTGAATAAATTCAGTTGTTGTTGTTGTTGTTGTGTACCATAGAGTCAAGACTGACCCATAGCTGACCCTTTGGTGGATTTTCAGAGGCTGATCATCTCCCATGAAGAGTAATTTTCAGTACATTTTTAAGAAGGTTACTGTCTTCTAGGAAGATGCAGTAAATGTACCTCTCTACAGTCCTCTGTGGGTACTTGTTCCCAGACGGACTGAAATCTAACCCGAAAATAAACTGAGAGCCATTAGTTGATTGGGACAAGAACCGTACTGACCCAAAAGGGGACACAATTCTGAGCAGGTCTGGTGGCCGAGGGTGGAGAATTACCTCTGAAGATGGGGAAAACAGGCGTTTACACCCCTAACCAAACAACTTTCAATACTAAGCAACATTGAGAATTACAGTCTGGGGGGAAAATGCTAGCCATACACAACAGCTTAGTTAATTGGGGTAACCCCACCGTCTGCTTGTTAAGGGGGAGGAGCCAGCTTACCCTCATTCTGAGAAGAAAGGAGGAAAATAAACCTAATGAAAAACCAATTCGATTAAAGAAACAGATCTGTAAACCTCAGCCAGCTTGGCCTAAGTGAGTCCACTTTGGCGCATTTATGAGATATACCATAAACTCTCCAACTAAGTACAATTAAAAAGCCTATTAATTATATGCAAATGAAATATGACGCCTCTCAAGGCTGAAGAGGGAAAAAGCAGGCTGATGTGGGACTTCAGGGCCCAAGAGGAACCAGGGCGAACTTCTCAGGGTTTGGTTTCTGCCTCCCTGAACCAAACAGACTGTCTCTGGAAACACCAATGGTGATTGACAAAACCCTCAACACAGCCAGCACTTTCCCGACCAAGAACCAAGAACAAGGCAGATTTAAAAACTGGAAACCATTTTTAAAAGAACCGTTCTATTCCTGCCCAACCCTAAATAAAAAAAGGCAGTGGTCTTACCAGCAGAAGTGGAGCTGGGCAAGCCTTTCCCTCTCCGCAGGCCGTAAGAAATGTCTCCACTACAACCCCCTCACGGCCTGCCCTATCAAGGCCGGGAGAACGAGGCACACCTTGGCCGGTTCCTTTCCCAGAGAATGAAGAGCACCTAGGAAGCCTCGGCCTGCACTTCACCACAACCATGAGGTTCCCTGACTTGGGGAGGCCTGTAAAGGAGCTCTACTGGGAAGCCCCATTAAAAAACCACCTCCTTTGACTTCAGTGGTCATGTGGGGAACAGTAATGAGATGTTCAGAGCCCCACCTCCGTCCAGCTGGGCAGGTTTAGGGCTGCTCACGGGAGAGCTCCACGTGGAGACGTTTCTACACTCCTCGTGTGCCAGCAGACCAATAAGAAAGTTACACCCAGCCCTCAGCTGACTGTAATTAGGAGGAAACTCCCTCCTCCTCCATCATTACAATTACAGAAACCAGCAACAGATGCATTCAACAAAGCCTTCCCTCACCACAGGATCCAAGCATGCTTAACACAAATAAAGTGCTGGAAAGTTCCTGCAAATAGAGCATGTGGGCATCTAAGAAGAAACAAATGTAAACTTCAGAGCTGTAAAGTGTCATGACTGAAACAGAAACTCAGTGAATGGGCTGAACAGCCAATGAAAGAGAGAAATTAACCAGCAAACTGACAGAAGAGTAAATATTACTCAAGTGTAAATAGAAAAAGGAGTGGAAACAGCAAAAAAGACAAAGAGCTGAGTAGGGAAAATGCGAACTCCGCTAGGTTATTCTACAGTTCCATGCTCCCACGTGCAGAAACTTCACATGAGGAAATTCTAGAGAAGAGATTGGTGGTTTCCATAGGATAAGAAGGTGGTGGGCAAGTAGGAAGAAGCTGGAAGTAGGGAGTGTGGCCACCTTCTGTATCTTGACTGTTAACAGTCTCAGAGCACTGGTGGTGATATTGTACTGTGGGTTTGAAAGATAATGCCCTTGCTGGGACTCAACGAAGGGCACACGTTTTGTTTTTGTGAGTGTGTGCTGTCAAGTCAGAACCAAAGCGAAGTTGATCCACCAGGTTTTCAGAGACTGTAACTTGCACAGGAGGGGAGTGCCTGACTTTATCCTCAGAAATAGCTGGTAGATTGAAACCACCTGTCTTTGGGTTGTGACCACACCTTTACTAGGAAACCTCAATCTTTTCTCCATTTATTATATGATGTTGCCAATTGGACTAGTGGTGAGAATTTTTATTTTCTTGGTGTTGAGATGTAATCTATATTGGAGTCTGTGCTCTTTGATATCCTGCAGTAAGAGACTTAGTTCTTCACTTTCAACAAGCAAAGTTAGGTCCTTAGTATAATGGAGATTGTTGATGAGTCTTCCTCTAATCCTGATGCCACATTCTTCTTATAAAGGTATATGATGTTGTTGTTACTGTGTACTATCAAGTTGGAACCAACTCACAGCTGGCCCTCCAAGGTTTTCAGGGGCAGTTCAGTCACACTGGAGGAGATTGTCCGTCTTTCTCCTACGGAGCAGCTGATAGATTTGAACCACATGCCTTCAGGATTGCAGGGAAGCTCCTTACCACAAGCCCACCAGAGCTCCACTAAGGGTATATATTGTTTGTTGTTGTTATGTGATATCAAGTCTGTGGCTCATAGTGACCCTGTGCACAATAACTCTGGACCCTGCTCTCTCCTGAGCCAATCTCACTGTCTCCAACACGCTTGCCCCTCTTACCCCAGTCACCGTGTCAATCCATCTCATCAAGGGTATGTTAAGGAGCTCTCTCTCAATTATATCTTATACCTACAATGGTCTAAAAATTAATAATCAACTGACGGTGTCATTTTATTGCTTATAATTATTTCATGACATTTTTTTAGAACTCCTGGATAAAGGAAAAGAGTTCCTTTAATTAAGGTACAAGATGAATCAGGTCCCTCATTTCGTCTCTGTCCTACCTTGCCTTATCCCCACTGCTCACCACACCAGCCAACACCGAGGGGCCTACTGTTACCAACCCTCCTGCTGCTGAGGAGCTTTTGTTAGTGCTGCTCTCGATGCACAGAACAAACGTGCCCTTGTCATTCAGTCTCCTTGGCATCCAGTCTCTTCTGACTCAAAACTCAAACTCACTGCCTTTGAATTGGTTCTGATGCAAAGCAATCACGCCTGGAGGAGATTGCACTTCTGCTGGTGGATTCAGATCATCAGCCCCCAGAGCCGGGCAGACTGCAGGTTAGCAGCACAACCTCATACAGACAGCACCACCAGCTCCTTAGTCCCAACTCCAGGTAGCCTAGAAGTCACGTGAGCATTTCTCCCGCAGAGTTCCCAAAGCTGTTTTTACAGAAACATATTAGCACAGCTTTGTCCTACAGCATAGGCAGGAGGTTCAAACTTCCAACCTTTTGTTAGCAGCCAAGAATTCTGGCCATTGCACCACCAGAAGTCCTTTATCCCTCTATGTTCTTCACATCTTTTTTTTTTATTATTATTTCTTTTTAAAATTTTTTTTTATTTTGCTTTGCATACAAATTTACTATGCATTGTATTTCACTCATATATATTGCGTTTCGCACATGTCTTCATTTACATTGTTTTTTATTAATTATTATTATCATTAATAATAATAATACTTTTAATGAAAATTTAGATATTTTGGATTTCCATTCACTCATTGTTGCACTTTTCTCCCTGCCCACCCCTCCTCTCCAGTTTATTCTTCTCTTTGAAAAGTAAAATTCTTTCATTGTTTTTCTTCACATCTTCAATAAAGATCCTATCTTTTCATTACTGCTTGAAGATATTCTGTTACCCTAACAGCAAAAACTGAAAATCAAACCACTACCATCAGTTTTATTCCAACTCCTGGTCGAGTTACTCATAGAGCTTTGGTTATAAGTGTTAAGATGGTAGACTCTCTTATGTTTCACAGAGCAGCTAGTGCTTTATACCTGCTCATTTTTGGGCTCTTGGCCAAATTCCTGAACCACTAAGTTACTAGAGTACAGAGACCAAAAGATTAAATCAGCCACTCCTTAACTAGTGGCCTTTCATATCTAGATCTTGTTACAGCAACAGTGAAGGGGCCAGACTGGCACAGACAGTAAGTTCAACTCCTGATCAAAGGTCTGGCATTGGAACCCCCCAGCCACAATGAGGAGGAAGACGAAACAGTCGGCTTCCATCAGGATTCAAACCTTCAGACACCTCATGGAACATTACTCTAGGGTCACTATGAGTCAAATTGACTGGATGGGGCCAGGTTTACATTGTCATTTTGGTGATGCACTTGTTTAATACCATGTTTAATATTTGTCAATAGGTTGTTCAGGTCTTTCGTTCGTAGAGTCACTACGAGTTGCCTATGACTCAACGGCACTTAACAACAACTCTAGGATACGACAGCCATGAAAAGCCACTGAAACCTTTGTCTTCCTTGAATGACAAACCCTGCCACCGTAGTGGACGCATAATTGATACTTAGTTAGTAAATAGTAATGAACACGGGTTTTCTTCTTATTTGTAAACAATAAGTGCAACACTCAGGAGTCCAGACAGTAGGTGAGCTTTGCCTGAGCAGATGGCTTTGATTTGCATTTGAGACAGTACTTAACATCCTTCTGACTCACTAACATAGATCAGTCATTAGCCTTCAACATTGCTCTCATATTGCAACTACAACAAATATACTTTCTATTAATAGGAAAATAATAACATCTAGTATTCGGCGTTTTAATCTGTTTTAGGCATTGTATTATCTTATTATGCAAATAAGTAAAATTTAATTTAGAAATATTAAATAACTATTGTTTCCCAATGAAGCAAAAATCAATGTGAAATAAAACCAGCATAAATAAAATACATTCAAGTGCATAAACTTGTGCAATGATAGACCAGACCTTGCACACACAATTGTATTTTAATTACTTCTAATGTTATTGAAACTAGAATTTTCTATATATTTGTCTATCTGCTGGTCTATATAAAATAATATTACTATTTGGGAAAGTGAATTCATTCTTTTTTTCACAATATTAATTCAAATTTTTTACAATATTAGTTCTTGACTTAGAAAAGAAAATAACAAATTTTTGAAGTGTGTTAAAAAATACAAATTTTTGAAGTGTCTTATATAGTCTGATTTTAAGGTTTGATGATGCCGGCTAACCCCCCAGTTTAAGGAATTAATCCATTTTGCTCCTTCTTGAAACATCAGCTTCTATAACACTGCTAGGTAATTAACAGACACAAAAGAGTATAAAACAAACAAAGCCACAATTGAGGAATCTTTACATTTTTTTCTCTCATAGTTGTTCATCAGAATAATTATTATTCAAAAAGACGTGTTGTTGTTATTGTTGCCACGTACCGTAAACCAAAATCAACTCAGAGCTGACCGTACAGTGGGTATGAAGAGGCAAAAAAGCAAGTAGGAGGCGACTGTCCATCTTTCTACTTGGAGACAACCAGGATTTTTGAACCACACGCTTCTGGAGTTGACAGTACAGCTCTTTGCAACTAAGCCACCAGAGTTCCCTCATAACGACATAGAGCTATAATATTTCTTTTTTTTTTATCCTAAAGCATCCCCAAATTATAGCCTCTTTTGAAATTACTTTTTCCAACTTAATTCCAGAGAAAATCCCCTTTTCCTCCTAGCTCTTTCATTCAATATGCGTTCTTTTTTCAACAAAACTGGTAAGTAAATGCGACACATAGATTAGAATTGAGCTGTATGAAAATTACAAAAATTAACCACCAATAATTAATAGCCTGGTGTGAGTTTTGTAGGATTCTTTTTGAGTCTCATTTCATTTTATCTAGCCTCACATCAGTAGGCTTCCCAAGTCTTTGCCTAATGAAAGATTTCATCATAAATTTATCAAAATGAACCGTGAGAGTTATTTTTCTTTTCTTTCTCATCCCTCCAAAGCATTTGTTCCCCTTTCCTTTCTTAAAGAAATGACGTTTGCTTTGTTCTTTGATGTTCACGAAAATCATGACCATCAGTCAAACTCAACAATAACAGAAGCTAAGAACAAAACTCGATATATGTCCCACGTGATATCTTCATTTATCCCTGCTCTAAATCCTGCAGCTGATTATGGTTTCTTTTCTTTTCTTTCTTTCGTTCTTCCTTTCTTTCTGTTATAAAACTTTAAAAATTATCATGTCTGGAGGAAATAAGTTTACTTAAATGAGACTTATTGTTAAAATCCACTATTATTATTGTTTCTATTTTAGTCTTTTTTAAATGTAATAACTTAAGTTGAATTTTATGTTCTTGATAAATACTTAATATATTCTAACAGAGGAAATGGACACACTGTAGTCTAAAAAGGGGAAAAACTAATTTAGGAAGATCATGCAATTTAGAAAACTGGCTATAATTCTATTTTTAGATAGTAATCTTTAATCTTAAAATTATTTTTTCTTTCTATTATTGTTTTAATTTTCACTGCTACTGTGAAGATACTGAGATCAGAATATAACTGAGAAACCAACTCAAGGATTTGAGGAATTCTTTATTACTCCAAGGTTAATATTAAATTTCAAAAAAAAACAATTAGAATACAAATTGCTGTATTCTTTGTTGTGCCAAAAAATTATAGGCTATTGAGAACTAAGCTTTCAGAAATACACTGTTGTTGTTGTTGTTTACTATCTAAGGAACCAACCCATAGTTGACCCTCTGGCAGGTTTCCAGAGGCAGTATCTTTCTCCTGTGAAACATACTAACATGTCTAAATATTCAAAATTTTGAATTTGTTTACATAACAAATGGATTTCATTTTTTTTTAAAAAATGCAGATAAATTCATTTTCTTTCTCTCAGTAGAGGTTTCTTCGAGTAGTTAATTAAAGGCCTCATTGCCCTATCATTAAATTCAAAGAAGCATATCTAATGTGAACCCTTAAACGTAATGTCACTCATTAGTCTTTAATGAAGAGAAACTTATTCTTTCTTTAAAAAACAGCTGTAAAAAACACTATCTGTCACATACAAAGTAATAATTACCAGGATTATTAATGTGCATTCAATGGTTTTAATATATGTCTTTTCAACAGTTACAACATATGAGTATAACTTGGAGTTGTTTGATGTTGGTTGGTTTGTTGTTGTTTTTTTCTTTTTAGTTTTACCTGTAAAATGTTAGTGGAAACCAAACACCTGGAATTCTCTCACAGCCCAGAATGGCAATCTTAAGTGAAAGCTGAATTTTTCCAGATACCTGTAGCACATTTAACATGAAGTCAGTGGGCTTTCTATACCTAATATTCTCTTATTTGTCTAGTACCTTGACAGCCATTTCATGCCTGAACCATAAAAGCTGCCATTAGACAGTTAAAATTCATCTGAAAACTAATTTTTTCCAAGGATTTAATCAACAAGAAAATTGATTTTAATGCCTCTGCCATTTCCTGACTGGGAAGATGGTAGTGAGGATGAAAGAAGGTGAACCACAGCTGATTGGCTGGTGTCTTTGCACCTTCAGCCTCCCAGAAGCATCTCTGTCGTCATCACAATCACCACCAACAGACTCCTCAGGTGTTAAGATGTGCCTGGGCCTCTTGTACAGTGGACTTCAGCGATCCATGTGCTTGACTCTCAGGCCATGGAATCATGATCACATCCACATTTTGCTCTGTTTTGTTTTAAATACAAATACCAAGTCACAGTAATCTATTTTGTTAATGCTCTGTAATACACCTGGGCAAATGAAAAAAAGACAAAGTATCCATACCTAAGACCAGACTAAGGCATTTGGCTGTGTGGATCAAAACAAACATTGGTCACAGGCCACAGCAACACAAAAGTCAACACAGAATGAGAAACTGACAGAAAAGAAGAGCTTTAATAGAGAATTTATATTTTTTTTTAAAAAAGTATGTTCCATATCCGGGGAGCTCTGGTAGCCTAGTGGTAAGAAGCTGTGCTGCAGTCTTGAAGGTATGTGGTTCAAATCCTTCAGGAAAAGGATAAGTAATCTCCTTCCATGGAATTTATTGCCCTGGAGGGTCAGCTATGGGTTGGATCTGACTCAACAGTACACAACAAGAAGGAATACATTCAAGGATGATTGAAAGTGATGGAGATTTTCCCTTCCTTATGCCTCTGGAAACTCTGTGGACTTTGATAAATGTCGATAGTTGCAGAGGGGCTTCAGGCCTTTTGTTCCGTGGGTCACTATGAGTCATGCTCGACTTGAAGGCAATCAACAACAAACAACAAGAATCCTTTGCTACCTTCCCCACACCCCTGACCCGACTGTCTACATCGGACTGTGTTCTTTTGAGTGGTTGCCGCTGATTGTGGCACGAGAACTCCTCAATGGGCTTTCCAGGCTACGGCCTCTCAGACCTCCTGATGGCTCATTTGAGGTGTTTTAGATGGATACAAGCCATAACTTCTCAGAAAGTAGTCAAGTACTTAATTGTTTATGCTTTCTAGGGACTTCTCAAATAACATTTGGAATATTTTTCTACTATCTGGAAAATACATACTCATGTTTCAAGTACCTGCTAAAATTTTACTTTTTCTAAACAACTTCTCTTAATATTTTCTCCCAGTACAATTGTTCCCTATATTATTTTCAGTTCTCTTGTCTTCTTTTCATATATATCATCACAATGTTTTCTTATATTGCTTTTATTATAGTAGTACGAGGTAGAGAAAAGTCAAGTAGCCTCATGATAGTGTCTGATGTATAGTTACATTCAACATATAGTCCTACACATAAAAGAAAATTAAAACCAATTCACTTTTATACTGAGTCTTCTAGGAAAAGGATGAAAGAAAATGAAACTTAGAAAATATATGAAACTTTAGAGATTCTGTTATGCCCATTCCTTTGCAATATTTGATCTGGCATGCAAGACCGACAATGTTTGGAAATTTACTTGGTCCAAAGTCAAAAAAGGAGTGGTGAATTCCAGGGTGCTAAAGAAAATGAATGCAGCATTGAAATGATCAGGAGTTTCTGGACAGGAAAGGGGCTGATAAGCAGGAAAAAGAAAATGCAGGCATGCTTTAACTATGAGGCAGTTCTGACTCAGGGGTAAAATTCTTCCCTCTGTACAAGAGTCCTGGGTTTAAGTCATGTTCACTGCCCTTCCCGTGCAGCCACATGTCTCTGTGGGAGGGGTGTGTAGGAACATTGTACGTTGCTAAGAAAATGAACAAGCACCAGCAGCAGCGCTTCCAGAACAAGTATCCAGAAGCTAAAAAACTAATCATCTGAAAGCTAGACTATGTACCAAACTGCAAGAACATACTAAGTAATAACGGAGGGTGTTTATTTGTGGGTGTATGTGTAGTTATTCTTTGGTTTTGAATTTTTGGACTTATTTTCAAATGACAGAAATTGCATTAACCTCACCTTCTTAAGTCATGGTTAAGTCTAGGAAACAGTCTTCAGATATTCCTGGGTCCAAAAGCTCAAATAATATGATCAAGATAATGGTCATTTCTACTAGAGTGGTAGGTCCTACAAATGAAAGTCTACCTTCAGTCAGGTTAACAGCAACAGGAAAAAAGGAAGAACCACTTTCCCCAGAAACATTTGCAGGGTTATTTTTTAATCTCTTCACTTGGGACACTCACATTCGGAGTATTCCTCACTAACATCGGACAAGAAGATGCTGGATACAGTCATTGGATGCTTTATCCCAACTACAGGGAAGCGCTGTCGGCGTAGTCAGGAGGGAGTTGAGCTGGTAACCCAAGCAGGAACCTCTTTCCTATGAAACCTCCAACAGCTCTGCAGAAGAATGATCAGCTATCCGCTCCTAGACGACATGCAGCCTTGGAAAGTCCGCTGCACAGTCGACAACGAGCAGGTTCAGACTCGACGACAAGAGTTATACGTTTTATTTGTTTGTGTTTTAATCTCAACTACATGTATTAGTAAAAAAAGCTATTCTGTAATCTGAAGTCAGGGACCTATTACCAGTAGGAAGAGACAAAGGTTGGTCAGAAAATTACAAGTGCACATTATACCTTTTTTACATGAAGTAAATTGGAGACAGACATGCTTGTTCCAAGTATTTCATGGCAAATTCCAAGTGGAGCCCACAATATAAGAAAGATGTATCACAAGTAATCCACAAAAACTTTTCACACTTTCATTTTCAGAAGGTCTGCTTTCTATCAGCTATATTTGCATATCAGCACTATGGATTATACCTTTTGAAACTTAGTTGCTCTATTGACTAAAAAGAGCATGTAACTCCAGTGAAATAGTCTTTCATCTTCCCATCATTCTGTATTCTGTATCTCTGTATGCATGTAGATCAGATATGTGATGCAATCCAAGTCTTCTCAGAGTGCCCACTTCATGGTACATATGGTACCCCTTCACATGTTGTTGTTCTTATGTGCCGTCAAGTCGCTTACGACTCATAGCGACCCTATGTACAACAGCCCTAAACTCCGCTCTGTCCTGTGCCAATCGCACTGTCTCTGACACACCCATCCTGATTATCCCAGTCACTGAATCAATCCACCTCATAGAGGGCCTTCCTCTCCTGCGCTGTCCCTCCACCCTCCCAAGCATGATGTCCTTCTCCAAGGACCGGTCTCTCCCCACAACATGTCCAAAGTATGTTAGACGGAGCCTCAGAATCCTTGCCTCCAAGGAGCCACCCAGTTTAACCCTTTCCAGGACATAGCACAGCTAATTTATTGAACATTTCACTTGGCCTAATTGATTGCCTATCTCTTTGTACGTGCCCTCCCAAGAATGACAGTGTGTACACAAAGTATTTGCTTAGATCAACGTCCCTGCCTCTTTTAAATAAAAACTACTTAGCATTTATATGGATTTTCTTCCACTTACTGTCAGACTCAGTCTTCAGCTGACTCCTCCTTCCAAGAAGACTAGAGATATTCTTAAATCTCTTCTATTTGTAGAATCCTCGGTGATGGGGATGGTTAAAATGTTTCGCGACTATAAGTTGGAGGGTTGAGTGTATCCGGATGTAACTTAGGAGAAAGGGTTATCCACCAGCTTTAAAAAACCAGTCACTGAGAAGTCTATAGACGAAAGTTCTACTGGCACATAGAGGTCTCTGTGAGGCAGGTTTCTGTTTTATTTTAATATCCAGCCCCAAGTCCAATGTCATGCATCATACAGTTGATGTTGTTGCTATATTTCATCAAGTCAACTGTGACTCGTAGCGACCCTCTGTGGACCAAGGATCAGAACCTTGCCTGCCTATGTCCCTCCTCATCTCTGACATGTGTGAGTCTTGTTACCGTGTCTGTGCTAATCCTTGTGATTAAGGGTGTTCGTCTTTTTCTGATCTTCCACCTTCCTAGCACGATGACTTTTGCTAAAAATTGGCCCCTCCAGCTAACACAGCCTAAACATGTGAGACAAAGTTTCCCTATCCCTGCCACTAAGGAGAACCCTGGCTACACGTCCTCTGAGACGGATGTGCCATTGGAAGTCCATGGAATATCCAGTACTCAGTACCAACACCACAATACAAAGACCACTTCTGTTTTTCTTTTTGTTGTACAAATTTCACTTGCCACTGATTTGTGCACACATTATTTAGAACTTTTATGCACATCATGTAATCAATCAATCAGTGAAGTAGTGAGCAAATTGAACTAGACTAGGTGCTGTGAACAGTGTTAATATCTCCCCCATGGAATTGATACTTTGCCACCAAAATGAGCAATACAGAATCTAGTAAGTAGTCGAGGGGATGGATTAAGTTCTGGCAAGTGATAGAGAGGCCCATCATATGTCACTGAAGAAGCTAGTTTTGAGTGCGTGCAACCAAAAGCAGATCGTCTGCGATAAGGCCCAAAGAAAGCAAAAGTTAATGAAAGTCTTGTGACAGATATCGGGACAAGAAAATGACATGTACGATGCAATGGATCCAAGGACAGGTCTAACGGCCAGCTTGTATTGACTACTGAGTTTGTCAGTCACAATACTACAGATTTAAGTATAACATTTATTGGGGAAAATCAAGATAGGGCTGGAAAACAAATCTAAACCATCAGTAAGGAGAGGGAGCTTACCTTTTTCATTCTGCCCTAACTTTATCCACCACTCAGAGATGTTTGTCTCTTGGCCCCAGTTTACTTATTTGGCAAATGAATAGACGCACTGGGCAATCTGAAGGTCCTTCCTGCTCAAATAGCCACATAAAATGTCCACAAGGAAAAGAAAACACTAGGATCACTCCTTTAGTTCTATGGGCAAGCTATTTTGACATGCTATCTTGTTTTATTTTATTTTGAACTTTGTGAAAACTGAAGTTCAATCTAAACTTCTTTATAAATTTATATATATAGCCAGCACACACATTCCTATACGTATCTGCGAGGTAATATCAACTAATAAGTAAAATTGTACAATGGCTCTGTCAAACAAAAAAGTAAATGTCCTGTCTAAATGAGGGAGGAAGCTGCTGCCAGTCCCTGGTATTCCGGAGTTCTATGGAAATGATGCCCCCTCACTTTGTAATAATCAAGAAAGGACTCAGAAGGACAGAATCCATGATCATAACCAAGTTGTCCATTTGGTCGAGGATCCATGTTAGAAGTTTTTCCTACACATTATCACACGATTCTTAGAAATTGCTTTAAAACCTACCTAACTTGGTTCCCATTTCAGATAACGGAGTCTTGAAGACCAGAAAAGGAAGGAAATTAAACAAGTCTTCTACTAATGGGAAGAGGGTCGAAGGTGATACCAAATTTAAAATGTAGAGGAATCTGTAAACTAAACATTTCCCAGTAGTAAATTTTTCCTGATGAGGCAAGCATGCAGTGAATTTAGTAGACGGTGTATACATTTGTTTATATTTCTTGAATTTTAATGCATTCTTAAATTTGGCAGTTTTGATTCATACAACAAAGAATAAAAAGAAGAAGAGATAAACATAAAATACAAAGGAATGGCAATGAGAGAAAACAATGCTTCTAGGAGCTCTCAGGTAGGACAGTGTCTACCCCAAGGGCTCTGTATTATTGGACCCCTCCTCAGACACAGCCTCATCTGCCTCTACTGGCTTTTTCTACTTAGATGCAGTCACTTAGCTGCTATTATCTCCATATGAAAGTGGTTCGTGCATTTCTATACAAAACATCTGTTTGTGTCAGAATGGGGTTTCAGTCCCAAACCACCTGTTTACTGACACGTAGCACTGATTTCTCTGATACACAATTGCACATTCCTTATTCTTTGTTTTACTTGACTGCGTGGTTTATGGACTATGCCAGGTCATGGTCACCACAAACAGCCCACCATGCCAGGTCTCTGTTTGACCAAACTCAATCTCCATCTGAGTTTGGATGTTCTCAGGTGTTAACCACATGATGAGAGTTGGGCCTCCCAGGGTCATTTCAGAAGAATTCCTTACAAGATCAGATATTCGCTTTTTTCCCCCAAGACATATTGAGAAGCAGTCCTCAAAGAGTGAATGAATTTATTCCAATATTTAAATACTGAAGTTTTTTCCTCCTGCTTTCATCTTCAGTGTGAAGAGTTTCACAGAATTCAAACTAGCCCACCTGTTCAGCATCTTCCAACAGACTGCTACTGGGAGCTGATTTTCAGGGCTCGAACAACTTTATAATTTGAGCAACTTTAATCAAGAATCTTACCTTGGGAGATGCCAGATTTTTGCTTCAATTTTACACCCGGTTCTTTGACAGTCTGCTTGTTGAAATTTTTGCCCTTTATTTGATCCCCAATGATTTCTTGTTTCCCGAGTACCTTTAGATTAATATCTAGCAGCTGCTTGTCTATCATGTGAAACTGTTATTTAATTAAGATTTTACCCCTCTACACCACTTATTTTCAAACCTGGGCTGTGTTAACAAGTTCTGTAGTTTGGAGAAAGTTTCTTCAGTACCATCTCTTATATCTCTTCTAAAACTGGAAAGAAAAAAAAAATATATATATATATATATTTAGTGGACAGTAATAATCCATGGCCTATAAATATTAATGTGAGTGCAATTAGTTAGAGTGGAATTCATTCATTTGTGAAGATTTTTAAAAGTATAAATGCTAATTTATTTTTGCATTAGAATTATATTCATAGCATTCTGAACCTTTTTTTTCTTAATTGGTACCAGCTATTCTCATATAAATAAATAAATGAAATTCCAATTGCTAGTCTCCATGATTCAGGGAATGATGAATTCTAGCACCTTCGGAGGCCTTATCAGTGATCACAACACTCATCACCACCCAATTAAAGAGAGGCACCTTTTCTGTCAATACAACATGGCTTTGATGTATAAATGTAGACAGAAGCATCAAGTTTGCTTGTTCCAGAAAAATGGCTCATTAGATATAATTAAGGTATACGAAAAGGGAGTGCTCAAGTTTTATACTGTATTGCCTGCCAAGCACGTCAACCATTCACAAATAAAATGCAGTGTCTACATTAAATCACTATTCACTTTTACAATAAGCACTTTGGAGTTGATAAGCCAATTCCTACTGAAAGTTTTTGAGGTAAAAGAAAAAGAAAATAAATACATAATGGTTAAAATTCCATTAGAAAATATTACTTAGGAAAAGCAGCTCATTAATCTTTTCATTAGTGATTTTGTAAATTATTATCTAACCTGGGAAGGAATGGAGAGCATATTGCTGAGTGAACAAACTCAGTCTAACAAGGATAAGTATTGTATAAAACCATGATTGTAGAATGAGTATAAGGATCCAAGAGGGGTGGGAGAGGCTGGAAGCAGAGGGATGAGGATGTGCAGGGGGCGGGGGGATTAATCATCTGGTTGTTCAATTTGATTGGTGGTGGGGTGGGTGAGGGAAATTGAAAGAATTTGTTGTTAAAAACAATGTATTCAAATTTTGAAAATCAACTAGTAGAAAATTTAAAAAGAAATCTTGTAGTCATTTTATGAGGCTTACTCAAAACATTTAGAGACTTTAAAGGATTTAAAAGATAGCAAAAAAGTGTCCTTATTGTGACTTGGGATTCCACAGGGTCATAGCATGAGGGAGGGACAGTGAAGGGCAGAGGCAAGCACTCATCTTCCACAGGGGAAAGCTGGATGGTTCATGAGCCTCGTGCACAGCGTGCTGCCTGGAGGCTTGCTTGTTGCTACAATGCCTGGCTGGCTGGCTGGATCTCTTAGATGGTAATAGACCTAGAAGAAGAACCTATTGTCACCTTCTCAAGAGTCTATGGACAGCAGGGTCTGAACCCAGCCAATCCTGGGAATAGATGAGAACCAGGCAGTGCTGTACTGTGCACAAAGCTGTCATGAGCTTGGCCCAATCAGCACAACAGAAACTATATAAATGGCTACACGGTCAGAAATGACACCCTGCGTGATCCTGCACCTTTTTCTTCCAATAACTGCTTCCAATGTTCACAGCAAATTGACTCACAGACTTTACTCACAGTTGTGAGGCTTATTAGAGAAATAAGTTTGGTAGTGAGGAAGGCAAAAAACAACACACAACGCAAGTCCATGTTTAGTGCAGAAGTCCCAAGCCAGACACAATTTCCTAATCAGTTCAGACAGCTTCTCAGTCAACAAGTATAAGTCTAGATTCAGTTCAGCTATACAAATAAACCTCTGATTTTCTGTATGGTACTATAAACTTTAACTCAGAGCAGTTACAGGTCAGATTTTAATTCAATCATCCAGCAAGCAAAACCTTTAACTGTGGCTCCATCTACAAGGCTCCTCTGGTTACACCTTGCCACAGTTACTTCAAAGCAGTATCACAATATCTTCACCCTCTCTCCACCAACATCTCTCACCATGTCTTCACAGTTTGCTCTACCAACCACTGTCTCTCATAGTCTGGAATGCATTCTCTTATATTGGTCCTATAGCTGTTGATGACTTGCAAGACTATGTGTCTGCAGTTAAGTTAGCTGGAGACCAACCCCCTCCCTACCAGGAGCTAATGCAATGGCTGGAAAAGCTAATATTCAAGGGTTCTGATATCCCAATATCAGAAAAAAATTATTTGTATTTTATTAACTATGCAAAGACTGGTTTATCATATATAAAGAATAGAGACTCCAGAAGACATAACTGTGCTTATTTGGAATCTGGCCAAAAGGTGATCAGTCAAAGAGAGTAAGGGGACACTGAGTGGATTAAAAATCAGGAAATGTAACTGTTTATGAAAATTAATAAAATATAATTATAGAAAAAAAATCAGGAAA
>NW_006399950.1:4694824-4699435 GCF_000299155.1 Elephantulus edwardii | reverse complement strand
CAGGAAATGAAAATGTCAGAGTTGTACCCTTTCACTATAGTTACTCAGTGTATTTGTTGAGCAAAACAAAATCTGAGAATCTAGACTAAATGAAGAATATCTCATCAAGAATGAAACATTCTTTAGCAATCTGCAGCATGCTGATAGAGGGACCTTGCTTGTTGAAACTGAACAGAACTTGAAGTTCTTACAGGCAAGTCTGCCAACACGTCACCTACTATGAGCCTGTTATAAGCAACCCAGTCGTTGGAGAAGCACTTCAGCCTTGGTCAAGTAGATGGTCAGTTACTATAAAAGCGAGGACCATCCTGTACAAGAAGGGTCAGCACAGTGGTCGCAATCCATGGGCTCACACATGTCAGTGATTGCGAGGATGCGTCAACAGAGCAACATGCTGTTGAAGGCAGGTTTGCCAAAAGTTAGAACTGACTTGCTGGCACCTTTGAGCAACTCAGATTTTACACTTGATTCAATAGTGCTCACTACCAATGTGGAAGGTTCAAACGTCTGCATAGTACCTTCCTTCAAAATCTTTTATTTCTTTTTCATGACTAGTGAACTAATGTTCACCAGACCCCTGAAGAAAACAGGTTTTTAAAATCAACAGTTTTCCGGTTCTTCTTATTTCAAATGGCTGTGCATTCTTGACCCTGTACTATATAGCAGGCGATGACTCACTCACGTTTGATTTGCTGCTCGTGTTAGCACAGATAGCTGGTTGTGTTCTTCTTAGCGTCATCATTCCTATCTCAGTCCTGGAAACTTGTTCTCAAAAATAGAGCTTGCTCCTACAGCAGCTCACAGGTTATGGAAGAAGGCATTGTAGTTAAGTCATTTGTCTATAGCTCTTAATTCTATGCCTTTCATCTTCTGGGTATCAGAATATTTTCATTCCTGACAGATTGTTATAGCAAATTAATGAAGCATTAATTGAAATATCAGAATAGTTAATTCCAAATGTTCTTCCATTTATTAAAATTCTACCAGACACTATTACAGCAAAAGTTAATGTAAGGTGATATGCAAAACCAATTTTTTTCTTTTTAAAAAAAATGTTCTATTTTAATCTGGAGAACTCAGCCTCTTACGGGACAGTCTATAGAGAGTATTCACTAGCCGAGAATTATTCCCTGAGGGAGGTCTCTGGGCGTTGTTCACAGGGACACCTGCTGATAACACAAACCACTACACTTTCTCTGCTGAACTGAATCCACCAGCGGCCCTGAGAACAAAACATGGGCAGTCTCCTACCGATTTACGGCCTTAGGAAGTCAGCAGAGTGCAAGCTTACTTGGTAACAATGAGCTCAAGTAATCTGTTTATTCCATGTGCCACCTCTCTCCTCCCATTTTCTGGTTTCCCTTGCAATGAGGCTGGATTTTTATGGTTTATATCTGGAACAGGCCAGGTCATCCATGCCTCTCTTCCTTCTGTGTCCTCCCTACGAACTAATAGCCATTTAATTAGCTCTGGATCATAGAAACGCCCAGTGTTGGCTCGGACACATGGGTTACCCAGGGCTGACTTTGTGGGAAGCCATCGGGTCTTCCTTCGCAGATGATTCAGGGGAGACTTGACCCTCCAACCTTCTTGCTGGCAGACGAACAAATGAACTGTTCGTACATTCAGTAACTCTTTCATTTCTTTAAATCCCCTGCATTTTCAATGGCATGGTCCTGCACTACCAGAAGACTGCCCTGCACACACACACACACACACAGGACATCATGGGGAACTTTTGCTACCGAAATGCCTGAGGTTTGGGGTCATCATTGCTGTATTACAGCATAGTCTAGTTTGATTAATATAAGAGTGTAATTGCCCAGGAGTTTAATAATTGAGTTATCTACCCATCCATGCGTATCTTTTTCTGACGCTTGGGAGACATATATCCATTGAAGGCAAAATTTCTTTTGTTTCCACCTCTAGCAGAGTTTTTGGTCCTAGTCATTCTCCGGTGCCAGCTCACAGCTGCAGAAGCGGGCCTCAAGGCGCTGCCCACAGAAATTGGGGATGATGATGCGTATCTGATTGGGGAACCAGCTCGTTGTTACCTGCAGCCCTCAGCATGTACCGGGCAGCTGCCTCTGCACACCCGTAATGACAGGGCTGTGTGAATGTTCCATGCTGGTTACCATAGTCCTGTGTGTTGACACAGTCATACAAGGCGGCCCTTCCCTTTGTCAGGGGGCCAGGAAACCACAAACACTTATTCACACTGTTAGTTAGAAACGATTTCTATAAAAAAGGTCCCTATAAACAATATCAAATTGATATAAGGTAATGATATTTCCTGCTCATTTTGAAAGAAATAGGTCTCCATTTGAAATATATGTATTCTAGATTTTCTCAATTCCACATTAAATTCTGTTCTACCTAGTGGTTGAGAGTTAGGTCTATAATATTGAGGACTAGGAAAGGAATAAGTATTTTCAAAAATGTACCTCCTGTGTCTTTGTTATATTCTGATATTTTACTTAAAGAATCTTAGGATCTCTGTTTATATTTTAAAAGATCCAAAATGATCTCTCTCTCTCACACTCAAATCTAACAAAAACTATACATAAAAGTATCTCAAGTTTAATGATTTCAGAGCATCTCAGATATCGCAGATGTTCTGGCTACCAATGCATTTTCTTTCATACAATTTTATACAAAGTTAAAGGAAATATTAAATTCCAAATATCACTGTTATCAGCCAATCGGAGGTCCTCCATTCTGGGAATTTATCATCAAGCCTTTGAAATTATCCCCAAATCCCACCTGTTTTTAGATTCTCAGAAGCTGGCTTGCTGTTTTGCTATGATTGCTCAATAGAAAATAAACAGATGGAGCTGAGAAAAATCCAGAAATACAAATGGAGTAGAAACTGCCTCGGGCTTTTTGAATAGAATCAAAGTGAGTTGTACTAACTCCCCCACCCCCTTGACAAACAAATCTCCTGGAACACAAATCTCGATGTGATTTCATTCTCCACCACCATAAAATAAGCTTATTTTGCTTTATTTTCCAGAGATAATTTTAGGTTTTGGTTGTTGGCTGATTTTTTAAAATTTATTTTGATGAGTAAATGATCAATTATTTTAGTTGAAAATATATATTAAACTGGGTGGGGGAAAAAATCTGTATAAGATACCAGGATATATAGATCTCTTTATTTCACAGTGAAGAACTTCAGGGACAGTAACTCATTAATTAAATTGCCTTTCAAATAAAGGCCAGGTCCATTGATACCTGACAATGATAAATTAGGCGCAGAATAGATTTCAGGGACTCTGCCCATGCTTGCCCTTTATATATTGTCTCCCACATACAGGGGCCAAGGCTAGATATTTCTATGTTCCTAATACTTTATTTTCTGCCTACTTTTTTGTTGACATAACTTCATCAGATGACCTCAAATATTGGGACTTTAATGTAAAATTGAAGGACAGAGATGCCCTTGGGGGCACAGGTGCAGAGTGGACTGTCGTGAGGCAGGCACCCAGTCCACCCTGAGCTCCAGCCCAAACCCTGCACCTCATGGGGCTACAGCATCCTGTGCCGGGTGGGAGCTCTGTTTGTCCATCAGCTCCACTCTGGCAAGTTCTGGTTGGACTTCCCGAAGGAGGTCTACTCCTCTAATCTGCTCAGAGGTACCATATGCTTTCAGCAGGGGCCCAATCACTCTGAAGGAAGAAGTGGGGGATTGTGCACCAATGAGGGAGTTTTTCTTTTGCTTTTCAAGGAGAGGAGCAAATGGGGGCGGCAGGGGGAGGGGTTTGTGCGGGGAGAAGGGTGCAACAATGAATGAATGGAATCCCAAAATCTCTGCAGATGTTCACTGAAATGAAAAATAAACAACCTAAATTAAAAAAAAAAAATCCCTTTGTAATTCACTCCAAGATTAGCAAGCCTGATCTGGGAACTTACAGTCTGAGGACAGGATACAGGACGGTGGGAAGAGCTATGCCTGCTCCAGTTGCCCAGGCCATGTGGAGAAGTTGGGATGAATTGCACATCCATACACATACCCTTCTGTTCCCATCTCCTCCTCTGTCCAAGAGGGGCTGCATGAATGAGGTTTAAATGAAACGGTTTTAAAGTTCCACGTCTATGCTGGAAAGTTATCAAAGAAAGGGGGAGGGGATGAGATGTCACTGCGTGCCGCCATGGTGGGAGTTACGGCCACAGGATCGGGCTCTGACCAGGTGCTTGCCATCTGCCCACTGTGTTCTATTATCACATGCACTTTCTGACTTCATTCCTCTCTAGGCAGTAAAGTTCCTGCCTCATAAAGCTGTTCTGAGATGATTGCTGCTGCTGTTGTTAAGTGTCATGCATAGGATGTCTTTTTACAAGGATTTACCTGTCCTGACAACATGCCAAAGTGTGTAAGGTGAAGTTTCACCATCCTTGCCTCCAAGGAGCACTGTGGGGACACTTCTTACAAGACAGTCGGTTGTTCTTTTGCAATCTGTGGGGTATTCAGTACTCTTCTTCAACACCACAATTCAAAATCATCAATTCTTCGGTCATGCTTATTCAGTGTGTACCTTTCAGGTGCACTGGAAAAAATTGGGGGAAAAGTCACAGCTTGAATTACGCTTTTTATTATTATTATTATTATTA
>NW_006399950.1:4625494-4694204 GCF_000299155.1 Elephantulus edwardii | reverse complement strand
TGCAACACTTCCATGATACATCTTCAAGGATATGAACATGTACGGCTAAGCACAATTGATAACAGTGCATCTAAATTCCAAAATCCATCTCCATAGCAGTCTATGTGAATTAGGCTTTAAACCAACATCTTTGCTCTTTGACCCTTTGGAGAATTCCTTGACAGCAGATTTTTCCCAGTGCAACATGTCTGCAATTCCTTCGTCGTGTCTAGGTACATTCCAGCTGACCCGTTAAGAGTGATTGTTTTACCATCCTCATCACTATCGTAGACATCTCTGCAAACCTGAGCCTTGCATTCTGTAAGAGCTCCAATTCATTCTATCAGAAACTCACTGACCACTTGTGCTTCCAGAAAAGTGCCTATCTCCAGTTCTTAGCACAAACTCTTCAGCAAAAGACAGAGCAGCTCAGTACGTATTAAATGAGTGCTGGATGGTGTTGTGAAGGAGACATTAGCACACTTACTTAACATATGCTCTAATCATGTAGGTTTTTAAATAACAAACAACAAATCCTAAAAGTTTTTAGTCTTAGGGATTCTGTGCTAGACATAAACTAATAGCCCAGGACATTTATTCCTTCACTTAATTATCAGATCAGTTTTACCTCACTTGACAAAGCTTAGAGAGACATGTAAAGTCCATGAAAACAAAACAAACAAACAAAAAAAAGCCAAACCCAAAACCATTTACCTTGTGGCAGAGGAAAATCTCGACCTTGATCTGTTTTCAAGATCTCTGCCTTTAACTTTTGTTCTAAATTCCACATAAACTAAATAAAAAGAATACTATAACAATCATAGTTTACTAGAATGTGCTATCTATATTATTCATGTAAAAACACATATTATAAAATTAATCTTTTTTAATTTTTTATACTTTTTTAAAATTAATCTTAATGAAAGTTTACAGACTTAGAATTTCCATTCATTCATTTCTTTTCTCCATGCCCACACTCTTCCCCCCCAAATCACTCCTCTCCTTGAAAAGAAAAACTAAATCTCCTCCACTGTCATGCAGTCCCTCCGCTCAAGTCCACTCCACCATGCAGCCTTCATCCTGGACTTCCGTAATACAAGACACCCATTCATATGTCCCTTTTAAACAGATCTCTCATCTATTTCAATGCAATCCTCCTCTCCTTTTCTGTCTTCCCTCAACCCTTATGTCAGTCCCATATAAAATTAATCTTAAAGCTAATCTTAAAGATAACTTACAGTGGGGAAAATTTTCTAGTGTTAGTTTCCACTTTTATAATTCTTTATATCAGTAATTCTCTTGGACTTTATACAAGTCCATGAGCAATCTGCCTGAGGAAACTATGGACCTCTCAGAGAATTAAAGAATGCTTCTTGGAGGATACTCATTCAGAGAAGTCCTTCCAACACCACATCCTTTCAAGAGCACAGTGTCCTACACTTTTTCTGGATCTGAATCTCATGAAAAAGAAAAATCAAACTAACTGTCCTCCAGCCGATTCCAACTCCTGCGGCCTCACGCACGTGTGGCAGAGAAGTGTCCTTCAGCGAGTTTTCAGGACGTTACTTTACTTACAGAGCGTGTCCAGGTGCACTTGTACCTGTGTTCTTTCACTTGGCAATGGATCACCTTGTCCATTTGCACTATCCAGAGGCTCCACAAAGGTAGAATTAAGTTGTTCCTAAGTTTTTGTAATTCAAACTCTATGGATTTAAACGCTGTTGTAATTTTGGAATGACTTCCTATTATTGTTTTTCCATCAAGAATCAAAATGTGGCGAATCAAATGGTATCAATATGTCGGTGCCATATTGAAATTAAAATATCCTTGCAAAGTTCTTTAAAGCACAGTCCATAATTAGGGGGCTCCGGACCACATGAGTTAAAGTTAAAAAATGTGTATTGGAAGGCCTTACTTTTGATTACTATTCTTAATCAGATGAAATGGTTTTAGGATCTGGGAATGTAACTGCCTTATATAATGTTATAATATTAAAAATATCATAAGTGGGTGACAATAACAAACATTACTTTCTTTTCTCCCAGTTCCAGGAGGTTGGCATCTGAGTGCAAGTTGCTGGTTCTACGGGATGGTGCTCTGTGTTAGCTTTGGGAGAAAAGTCCTTGCCTGTGTTCCTCTTCTGTTTGTTAGTTCTTCGGAAGCTCTCGTGATCTGAGATCTTCCTTGCCCAGCTCTGCCTTCTTCATATACTCCTTTCAGTTTTCAAAGGGACTGATTCAAAACACACCCTCCACAAACACTGTATCCATACCACGGGTGGGGGGACATAGAAAAACCAAACCAAAATTCCTGGTTGCCTAGTGGCAGGAAGCTGCACAGAGCAGCTGCTTCACGAGGGTAGGGTAGCATTTGAGAGAAAGCTTTTAACCGCAGTCATGTGAAGTGTAACAATAAAGAATATACTTTCCACATGTTTAAGTAAAACAAGACAAGATTCACATCTTCTCATATAAAGGGAGGTAAATAAAAACAACATTGTTGTAGGAGATACTTCACTGTAAGAAAAAGTCTTTGTATTCAGAATGTAAAGAAAAATAGGTGTTCACAGCATTTCACAGAGGAAAAGAAAACACTATCTTCACCTTGATTTTTATAACTCAAGTTTCAAAGAAAATACTGTAAATTTAGTTTGGTGTTTACAACTCTAATTTAAAATATCTGTTGTTGTTAGGTGCCATCGATCTGAGTACACCTCATAGTGACTGAATGGACAGATCCAAACGCTGCCCTGTCCTGTGCCGTCCTCATCCATCTCTGACACACATTAGCCCATTGTAAGTCACCATGTCAATCCATCTCATTGAAGGTCGTCCTGTCTTTTCCAATCGTAACATCCCTCTTCATGAAACGTCCTCTCCTAGCAACATGCCCAAAGTATGTAAGACAAGCTTTGTCATTTACCCCCGAGGAACACTCTGGTTGCGTTTCCTCCACGACCTATTTGTTCTTTTGACAATGTGGAATTTAAGACTCTTCTCTAACATCACAGCTCAAAGGCATCAATTCTTCCTCTGTCATCTTTATTCATTTTGTAGCTCTCAGATGCATAGCAAGTGATGGAAAAACCAGAATCAGGTGAATCTTAGCCTTCAAACTGACATTTTTGTTCCTCAGTAGTTCGAAGAGGCCCCTAAAAGTAGATCTGCCCAGTACCAACACATCTCCTGATCTCCTGAGCGCTGACACCAAGGATGGTGTTGTGGATGCAAGTAAGCTGAAATCATTGACGATTCTAATCTTAATCTATCACGACGGCAGGTCAGTCCAGACTAACAGTCTAGTGGGGAGGGGTTTTTGTCTTGACTGAGGATGAGATCAATCTAAACTGAAGGTCATGATCTTGGACCTTCTGTAGCAAGTATTTCAAGTCCTCACTTTCAACAAACATGATTGTGTTGTTTCTCCATAATGTAGGTTATCTCCATAATGAGCCTTCCTCCAATCCTGATGTCACGTCTTCCTCGTAGAGTCTGTCTTCTCGAATTATTTGCACAGCATACAGATTAAACCTTCTAGAGTTCCCTGACGCCTAATGGGTAAGGAGTCACACTCCTAAACCCAAAGTTCACAATTGTCTGGCAGTTTGGACCTACTAGGTATTTCTTGGGAGAAGGATAGGCAGTCTCCCCCTGGGAAATTTGCAGCCATTGCAATGCTCTGGAAGGTCGGCTATGAAGCAGTTAAGACTCAAGTTTGAGTGTTGTGCTCTCTAGGAGACCTCATGGTGGAGTGTTGAAAAGGCTCAGCTGGTAACATGCGGGTCAGTTATTCAAACTCACTAGTGGCTTCCAGGAAGAATCATAAGGCAGGCTGCTTCTATGAAGGTGTAGAGCCCAGCATTTGAGGAAGGGACTCCTGGTCTGCCAAACTCACTTCCAGGAAACATTCTAATGTCAATCTATGGTGTATTCTTTTAGTCGTCTATGGTGCATTAAATATTCTTTGCCCGCCATTAGAAAGCACTGGTTCTGCTGCATTATCTAGTTTTGATTGGATATGTCTTGACTAAAAAGGAAAGGCCAGCCTTATGTCAGAGAAGCCAGCAGGAGTAAGAAATCAGACTCTTCACTGCATTAGGCAAATCTGCCACAAAATCCCTCTCATTCCATTTTTAAAATGCAATGATGTGGTGACCAAGGTGTGTCCTGACCCAATCCACGATCTTCTTACTTAATTTCTTCTCAATATCTGTACATTCCCCTTTCAATGCTTTTTTTCAACTTGGATTGGGTTTGTTAGCTCCGTATTCTCTCCCATCTAGGACCTCAGCTTGCACAACGAGTCTTTTTGTGTGAATTACAAATATATGATTCAAAATGGTTGACTCTGGAAAACATTATGCTGAGTGAAATATCCCAGTCACAAAAGGACAAATATTACATGATGCCACTGTTGTAGAATGGGACTGTCCTTGGGGTTGGGGAGACACTGAGTAAGATGGGTTCAATAATGTATACTGCACTGAAACAGAGGAGGGAGAGAACCGTTTAAAAGAGAGATATAACTGGGTATTTCTGTCATCACAGGAGACTAGAGCGAGGGCTACATGGTGGAGGGGACCTGGGGGAGGGTTTGTAAAACAATGAAAGAATCTTTTCTTTTACTTTTCCATAATTTTTGGACTCATGTACTTATAACTTGTTAGTCAAATTTGTGTCTTCTAGGTTGCAACACCCCCATGATACATCTTCAAGGATATGAACATGTACAGCCAAGCACAATCAATAAGAGTGCATCTAAATTCCAAAATCAATCTCCATAATAGTCTATGCGTTTCCTACTGCCAAAGGGGCCCTTTAGAGTAGTGAGAGAAGATCTTCACCCTGAAACCCACAGCATCCCTTTTCAGCAGGAAGTAGCTAAGAGAATACGCCATCCCCTTTTCCTTATGACTCAGGGTGAAGTCTCTCTCAGGGAGGAGTGATAGGGAATGGCAAAGGACACACTGACAAAGAAGATTAATTAGAACTGGCTTTGAGAAGCACTGTGGCATTTGGACAAGAACAAACTGGGAGGAGGGTAGAGAGAATAGTGCAACAATGAATGAGTGGAAGCCCAAAATCTCTGTAAATGTTTATGAAAATTAATAAAATATAATTATAAAAAAAAACAAATATATGCTCCCTTGATTTGCGTTGTCAAAGCCAGGCCACAGTTAGTACCCGAGGTCACGCCCTCCCACCTCACGCCTTCGACCAGCTGCCCCTCTGCAGCGCACAGCCCACTCAACTCTTCTTGAGGATCCGGTTCCTAATTTCTTTTCCCAGCTTCATCTCCCTTTCTATATTTCTAACGATGCATTTGATTCTACAGTGATATAATTTAACAATCACAATATTGTAAAAGCTGAGCAGGATTTTTCTTTCTTTCCTCTTCAGAGTTACGTTAAATGCAAAGCATTGAAGAGTTAATTGTGGTTATGGACCATAATTCAAATTACATAAGCCTTGAAACTGTGGGTGGGGGAAGGAAATCATAGTACTCACAAAAAGTAAAAGGTAAAGAATTAAGCACACTAATTTACTCCCGTTTCATGGGAAGTCAATAGATATTGTGTGAGAAGTTATTCCATCTAGAAAGGCAAGGTGTGACTACAGAATATAAGCTTATAACGGGCAAAATAATGAAATACTGAAACCAAATAAAGAGCAAACACCATTACTCCGAAGGAGTAAAATTGGAGGTGAGAGGAGGAGAAAGTTGATTTGCTTTTCATTTTTATTTTAAGCTATTCTGTTCTGTTTTGGGGTTTGTGTTATTTTTTATGGCCTTTTCCTTCCATGATAAAACAAATTAAATTTATATAACCAGTTCTGATATGTATTAAGAGATGGAATAAAAAATGTAGCGGAATCAGTTGACCTTGGAGACCCCGTCTAGCCAGAGTGTCTGTGATTCTGTGATCAGAGATGAGCTTCGAGAAGATTAATCCAGAGGCTGTGTGAAAGGCTGACAGACAGAGACAGAAGTCTAAGCCAATTACGAGGTTATTATTGTAAGAAAGGGAGAACAGTAATGATGATCTCAACTAGATGGTGGCGGAGGGTACAGAACAAAGGTTAAAAAGATAAAAAAGCCTTTCTGAAGGTACAATATTTGTAATTTGGAAACGGATTGAATGGCCCGGTGGGTTAGGGAGATGCAGGTACTAAAGAGGATAAGATTGAAGCCACAGTGATTATAAAAGCAGTGGTATCATTACCTAAAATAAGAGTCGGACAGAAAGCATGACTTGAATGGTTGGAAAAAGCTGAGGGAGGAAAGATGGCTAATTCTAAGAAGAGCTTTAGTTATTCCTGAATGGGGCTGGGGGGGGGGGTGCATGTGAGGGTCAAAAGGAAGTGAGCAAGGTCTCTAGAGGAGAGTTAGGCTCCTGATTTCAGAGTGTTAAGGACTGGTTCTTTCTGAATGAATAGCAGCTTATTTGTAGACTTGGTGCGCTTAGATGGAGGAACCCAAACAAAAAGGGAGGGGGAAGACTGCACAACAGGAAATAGAAACACTGACTTTGAGTCAGCTCGCCTGCTTTGTTCTGCAGCAACAGCCTTGCATGGGTGCCTCAAAGAAACAGCAATAACGGTGTCCCACAACGGAAAAGTCCGTCAGCTACTGGATAGGTTTTAAAATTAATTGTTCCCAAACAAATAATTGTTTTTAAAAGTAAAAATAACTGTTTTTAAAGGTACAGGTAATTTTGTAACAATTGCCCTTTCTGCTTTTCTGAACTCATTAAAATTACAAGAGAAACTGAGTTTCCTAATTTCGTGAAAGTAAATGAGATCATTGATCTTCTGATACTTGGACTTTCACTTCCTTGTGCTAGATTTGACCCCTTTTCTCTACAGAAAGGTTTCAGATGACGTTGCTGGTGGACATCTTCAGGTTGACTATGACTCACGGAGACCCTTTGACCAATAGGTTTGAACCTTCCCCTACCTGCCCATCCTCAAGAGCTCTGATAAACTCCAGTCCGTTGCTACAGTCACTGAGTCAATCCACCTCGCTGGGGAACATCTCTTTTTCTCACCCTCCAGCTTTCCCAGGGTGATGGCTTTGCCCAAGGACTGGCCCCTCCTCCCAACATGTCCAAAGTCTCCTCATCCTTTCCTCTAAGTAACACCCTGGATGCATTTCCTCCAACCCAATCAAAGGGATCTGTAGGATATCCAGCACTCTTCTCCCACACCATCATTCAAAAGCACCGTTCTTCTGTTATCCTTATAAATTGTCCTCCTTTCAGATGCACAGAAAGTAATTGAAAAGACCATGGCTTGGAAGAGGTACACCTGGGTCTTTAAACTGACACCACTGCTTTTGAGTACGTTGAAGAGGTCTTCGATAGTAGGTTTTCCCAATGCAGCATGTCTTTTGCTTTTTATGACTACTTGCTATTATTGATTGTAGATTCAAGTAAAATGAAATTGTAAACAATTTCAATCCTTCTTCTACCTATGATGTTACCTACTGATTCATCCATGAATCTATAAGCAATTTTTTGCTAGAATGGAATGCTGACAATGCTGCCATTTTTGGAGTCAGTTTCTACTCCATCTAGTATTTCTGCTCATCTTGAGTCTCAGGAAGTCAAAACCTATTCTTGCAGTCTTATTCCACGTGGATTGTGAAATAAAATATTCTCAAAATCTTAGCAAGCATTGCAGTTTTTAATTCCACCTCATCCATGTGTTGTTTTGGTTTTGGGGGGGTTGGATTTTTTTTGGGGGGTGAAGGGGTTATAGAAAACATTATTTTTATTTTGGAAATTTTGCTACCACCCAAGTTACTTTCACTTGTAATAAATTTCTACATAAAATATTATATATTATGTTTTATATGTTATATGTCATATGTCATGTTATGTTATATGTTATATTTATACATAAAATAATTTATGTATAGATGGTAAAAATCATTATTAAGTAATCTTTTTTAAAAAAATGTTATTTTTTTTGTATGTGTGTGTATGTACCGTCAAATCAGATCTGACTGGTATAGGAGCAGATTGTCCCTCCCTCAGCAGAGCGTCTGGTGGATTTGAACTGCGCACCTCTGGGATTGCAGTTCAGCTTCTTGCCGCTAGGCCACCAGAGCTCCCTATTAAGTTATCTTTTAACTCAATATGAAAGTTACAAACATTCAAAGGTCCCAGTTTAAACTTTAAATCTTTCCCAAAAGGCAGTCGAGGTTCCTCATCACGCCTTCACCTAAGCCCTTTTGAGTTGACATATTAGCAAGTATAGGACCCAGGGGATGAACTCCTCAAAAAAAGCCTATTCCATGTTTTGATAGACTAAATTCCAAACTCAATCTCCGCTCTGAGATATGGTTTCAAGTAGGACACGTTGGATTCTGTCTTGACTCAGGTGCTTCTCTCACAAATAAATGATGCTCACCAGGAGGTTTTCTGGCTTATGTGGAAAATGTTACTCTAACTGGATATTTGCTACAACGTAACTTTAAAGAGAATTTTTTTTAATGTTTTATGTCATTTAACTGCATTAGTTAGTTTTAAAACTTTTATTGCTTTTTAAAAATTATTTTATATTAGTTTGCTTACAAAATTCGTATACATTGTATTTCAAGTTATTCTTCATTCACATTGTGTTTCATACAATCATTCCCACGTATTATATCTTATAAAATTAATCACCATGGACTTTGCCCATCATTATCCTGTCTTTTCACCCAAATCCTTCCCATTTCCTTCACCCCCTCCCTCCACCCACCTTTGTCACTTCTTTTTGACATGTAGATAATGCAGCTTTTCCGAACGTTTCAAGGTTTTAAAGTTCTGAACTATTAAGTTTTCCTTCTTAGTCCTTTTTTAAATGTGGACAATTGTTGCCAAGCTCATCTCCACCTTCTGATACCCTGCCTGCCAGTGTAAGCAGTCACAGCGTCATCAGGAAGACTGTTCTGCAGTCCCTTGACCTCTAACCTGTTTCCATGAGGGTAGATTGCCTCATTGCAACCCCCCACCAGATTTCAGAGGTTTCTATGGGAGGAACCAGCCTATCTGTTTTTATGTAGACCAGCTGGTGGATTTGAACCACTGACCCTTTCACATTACAACACATAACATGCAGCAACGCCATACATCATTTCTTGAGCTATAGACACAGATTTTGTTCGTATGTGATCTTCCTTATAATTTATCGCGGGCAATCAGAGACTTTATCGTTCAATGGCGTGGATTCCCATAGTTCTTGCCTCTGCTGTCAGTTCTTCTTTACCACTAAATAAATGACTATACAAAGAAAGGAGCTCTGATGGCCTAGTTTTTAGAGCATCGGGCTGGTAGCCCAAAAGTGGTCCCTTTCTAGTGGTTCAAATCCACCTGCCACTCTGGGGAAGAGAGGGGCAATCTCCTCCCGTGGGATTTACAGTCTCTGAAAACCTGCTAGAGGGTCAGTTATGATTGGGTTACAACCTAACAACAATGAGTTTGAGGTGTAGGGAGGAATGGGGCAGATTTTACTATAATTTTGTTGTAGCATCACCAATGTTGTATTACTAATTTCAACAGTAATTAGTAACACAGCAGATTTTATAATCTCTGAAGAGTTTGTGGGTTTGATGCAATGCAAGTTTGCTTCTTGTTTTGGTTAGGTTTGATTACTGACAGGGAGAGGAGAGCAGGCTTGTTGAATGTTGTTGAATGTAGTCTTTACCACATACGTGCCTATAGCATCCCAAACACCTACTTTTAGCTAACAGTTATGAGAAGGGAAAAAAATGTTTATAATTACTCAGCCCTTTGACATAAGCTGTACAATTATAAAAACTGTTAACTTTTAGGCAATAGTCTACAGTCTTGGCCAATACGTAATACTACCAATCATATATTTCAATTGACACTAGGTAATCATTTGAGAAGATTCTCCCCATCATTTGTGGCGACCAAGATAATCACTGAGCGATACAGTCTTTGACATTAGCTCTCTCTGTGCTGGAGAACAGAACCTCCTTTCCTCTGAATGGTTCTTATCCCTTCTCGTCCAGGTTCCAGGCGGCTTAGCGAGCTAGGTGCTGGGCTGCCACCTAAAAGTTGGGCTATAGCTGTGGAGCCACTCCAGGAAAAAGACAAAGTGCTTGACTTGCCTCCAGATTTGTAGCCTGGGAAATAAGATTGAGCTTGACCATGAACAGAAACTGACCCGAAGGCAATGGGCTTGATTTTGGTGTGTCTCTCATTTAAATGCCCTGAAGCTTTTTCTTTGACAGTAAAATCCAGATTCATTTCCTTGACCCTCATCTGGTTTCATTTATCACCACCACCATCCTGAAACCAACAATTTCTAGCTGTGCCATTTATAAGTGGTAACACAGAGAGACAGCAGCTAAATCATTGGATAAAAAAAAAAAAAGGCACAATATTTCAGAAGCTGAGGAAGACCAAGCACATAAAGGGGCTATCTTGTAAATAAAATAACTTGGGCTTTGGAGTCCCAATGACCTGGCCTCAAAGAGAAGCCTACCCCCATAAAGTTGTGTGACTTTTTAAACTACTTCACTCTCTTAAACACCATGCTCCTTATTTGAAAATGGAGGTAGATCTGGTGTCCTAGTGCTTAGAAGCAGTGCTGTAATCCTGTAAGTACATGGTTCAAATCCAACACGCTCTCCAAGGGAGAAGGACGGGAGTTCTCCTCCTGTGCAATTAATTGCCTCTGACACGCTGCTAGAGGGTCAACTATGGGTCAGCTCCGACTTGACAGCACACAAGGACAACCTGGTAGGTAGGTTATACAGTGAATGAGCTCATATATATAAACATTCAGCACAAGGCTTGGTAAAGAGAAAGACATACACAAAGACGAGATGTTACCACACTGTGTACGTTACCTTATAAAACACATAGAGTCCACCAGAAGGACTGGATCATTATTCCTACTAAACAACTATGAATCTTCTTGACCACCATTCCTTTCCTTCCTTGGTCCTTACATGACTACAGGTGTCTGTTTCTATAATACAGATTTATACATAAGTCATGTGTGTCTCTAAACTGTTGTTGTTGTTGTTGTTTAATGCCGTCGAGTCATAGACGACTCATAGTGACCCTATGAACGAACAGCCTGAGCACTGTTCGTACATAGAGTTTCCGGAGGCAAACCATTTTGGAAGTGGATGCCACTCCTGCTTCCAGGCTTGATTTAGTCAGGAAACTCCAGCCAACACTGTCCACCATGGGTGCCCATTACCACGATTGGCACATTACCGTCACAGGCTTCAGCATCACAGCAACCACGAGTTACCTCTGTACAGCAACAAACAGACCAGTGCTATACCACATAGAAGAATGTTTGACAGGAAGACAATCCCTTTGGGCTTAAGGCCGCCTCCTGGTTCAAATCCTAGGCCCAGGCTGGCTAGCCTCACTCCAGGGACAGAGCAAACCTGCACATCAAACACATTCCCAGAAAAGCAGTCGACTCCAAAAGCTTGCCACGATTCCTGCACTCCCACCACCACGCTCCTGCCTTCTAAACTACAGCAGATAATATCTGAATTGGAAGTTCATAAACAAGCACAGAGAAGAGCATATTGTATCCTAAGCATCAGTTTGAAAGAAGGAACTGGTGGGTCTTCATTTTTAAACACAAGAACAAAGATTGTGACATTTGAGTATTCTTGGAGGCAGATTGTACTATGGCATAAAATAATCCTATCAGCGGGGACAGTACAGCTACTTCAAGAGAATTACATGTAGCGGTTTGTGGTGGTTTTTTGTTTTTGTGTGTTTTTTTAAAATATCATTCTGCTTTTGGAGATAACATGTTGGTACTAAAATAAACATTGTTGGTCTAACATACAGTTTTATTGACCCATAGCTATCCATAAACGAACCTAATCATCTTTTCCCTATTAGAATCTGTTGGATTAATCCTGATGTTATTGTTGCTCTTTGAAAAACTATAAATAAAAGTACAAACATGACAAACGAATATTTACCATATGCAAGCCCAACCATTAAGCCATATGCTATGTGGTAGTACATAACATACTTCAGTTATGACTGAAAATGATTTATCTATCGCCTGTGTTAGCATTTTAATTACATCAGAATATTTATTGCTGATTTATTTTGCCATTTTAATAATATGAGAAGCACTGGCTTTCTGGTATGCACTTCCCAGAAACATAACAAGGAAAGCATTTTAATTGAGATAGTAAGATTTTTTAATTTCTATTTAATTTTTGTAAAAAGTAACCAAAATAGATCTTTCTCTATGTTTTCAGTCTTTTTACAACACATGCTAACATTAACTATCCATTCCTGTATTCGAACAACATTTTTGTTGTTATTGTTGTTGTTGGGGCCCTGGAGGGGTGAGGGAATCTCACTGCCCACCAAAAAACATGGCTGCCTCTCCATGCTGCACCCCACCCCCCACTCGCCACCCCCGCTCAGGCTTGCTATGCATCAGACTGCCCTGTTTCCCCTCTCCGTTCTCCTGTTCACATTATGTCCTGTGTTAAAGCACTCTTACCTTGAGAGAATTTAGATCAGGAAGTGCAACCATGCTCTCCTTAGAAGCAAAGATCTTGAAACTTGACGCACATATTTTAGTCCATATTGTTAAAAAGGGGCCAGTCCTTGGACAAAGGCATCGTGCTTGGACAGGCAGAGGGTCAGTGAATGAGAGGAAGACCCTCAAGAGGACAGACTGACACAGTGGCTGTAATATTCGGCCTCCTGTGGCCGAGATCTGAGGGAGGGACAGGATAGGACAAAGTCCAGGTTTGTTGTGTATTGGGTCATTATTAATGTAGTCAGCTTGAAAGTAGCCAGTAATGTCAGTAATGCCTAAGATAAATGCCAGTATACCCTGAAAGAACTAAATAACCATGAGGTCCCCCCCCAAAGTAAACCTACAAATACTTCAGAAACTCCCCCTTACCAGAGCCGAGTTGAGAAAAATCATACTGTCTCCAGTGTGTGTGCTGTGTACTGTGAAGTTGGACCTGACCCACAGCTGACCCTCCAGCAGGTTCTCAGAGGCAGTTAATCACATGGGAGGAGATTGTCTATCTTTCTTCTGTGGAGCAGCTGGTGGATTCGAACTGCGTGCCTTCAGGATTACAGTGCAACTTCTTACCACTAGGCCACCAGCACTTCCTGTCTCCTACATGCTAGTATATATGATAAATATGCGTTTTTCCAATCTCTGTCTCCAGGATTGTTTTTTTTTCAGTGCAGGAACCAGGCTGCGGAAATCCGGTATCTCTTTGCACATGACCATTGTTACAAACGCCAGAGTTCCCTGTATCATCACTGAATGTATCAGAACTAACCTCCTAAAATCTGGCTTTGTTGTTGAGTGCCATCAAGCTGGGTACAACCCATAGCGACCCTACGCACAGCAGACCTGAGTCCCGTCCTGCCCTGTGCCATCCTCACACCTCCTGACACTAGAGCCCACTGCAGCAGTCACCGTATCAGTCCACCAGGTTGAGGTCGTCCTCGTCAACTTTCCGACTTTTTCCAAGCATGATGTCCCTCTTTAAGGAAGAGTCTTTGCTAGCAATGCTCAAAGTATGTGAGGCGAAGTTTATCACCTTTGCCTCCAAGGAGCACTCTGGCTGCACTTTTTCCAAGACCTAGTTGTTTGTTCTTTTGGCAGTCCATTGGATAGTCAGCGCTCTTCTCCATCACCTCAATTTAAAGGCATCAATTCTTCTTCTGTCATCATTACTCATACTGCACCTCTCACACCCATAACAAGGGATCAGAAAGACTATGGCCTGAATCAGAGCCATCTTAGTCCTCAAACTGACACTGTTGGTCTTCAACAATTTGAAGAGGACTCTGAGTGCAGGTTGGCTTGAATTACCTTCAAACAAATGATAAGACACCTCCATGTTCAATATCAACAAAGTCTGAAACAAATGAAAAACCAAAAATATATTTAACAAAAGAAAAAGTCCTTTTGTACCATTTTTGGGAAGCCCATTAAGAAACTGCTTATTTTCCTGGCTAGAAAAGGCCTGTTCACTGCCATATCTGTCATCCAGAGAATTGGATCTGACATCCAGTTGTCATCCAATTATTTTGAATTGTGTCCCAAAACTCTTCCTGGAGTCTGGACAACCCATTTACCATTTTCTTCCCCACCTGTGATTATCACGAAAAACTTTTTCGAGTATTTTCCCCCTAAATAGCATTTCTGGATCAAAACAATGAAAATTAATTGCAAATGGAGAGCTTTTTTGGGCCTCTGACTGGATTTGGGGAAGTAATCATCTCCTAGGTGGACGCAGTTCAGACGTGCTGAAATGCAGTCTGCATTGTTCCCGCTCTCGTTTTTGGTCCACAGCATGGCAGCTGCTGCATATGGTAGCTGTTGAGTTTTCTGCTAAAGACCCACAGAACTGGCACAAACAGTAAATGTTTGCATGTGCTATTTTGATACATCTCCTGCGAGGCTCCATTTCCACGTTTAAATATGGATCACATATGGTGAATCGAAATAACTTTTTGTATGTAAAGCATATGTCCAAAGAGTAAACCAAAGAGACACAGTCTATGGCACTGTCATGTGCCATATGCTTCCTGCATGGACTACATCTCGAGGGGTGATGGCAAAACCAGGACCCGAGCAAGTTTAGGGTCAGAGCCTCAGTGCCAGCAACTGGCAACAAGGGGAACAGATACACATAATGTGTAATAGATGCTTTTACTCAAAACTTAATCAGTATTAGAAATCTAATCTTTTAGTAACACAGACGTAATAAGAATAAAATGTAATTAAAAATGTTACAGTTGTTGATAAAATGCTACAGTAGATCCATGTTTATGTGAAATAATAACAGCTAGAAAGCTTAGAAACATAATCTATCTCCCAAATCCACAATCTAATATCATGAAAGTTGTAAAGATTTAAACTTGTTATAGCTCCTGGATACTAGCTGACTAGATGCTTCTCTCTACAGAAAAGTCACAGTTCGGGTACATTGATAAGACTTGTAGACAAATTCAATTGGGGAAAGGTGAGCAGTGTATTCTGAGAGAGTATGGGTGTGGGAGAGGAAGAGATCATGGGACCTGGACGCCGAAGACAGGGCTGACCTGGGTGCTGCATGTAACCATGGGTGCTTCCAGACAGGTAAATGCATTTCCTGTCTGGCCGTCTCCGTAGTCACTGGGTCCGTTCATGGAAGCGACGTGGCATTCAGTGTCTGTGGTATTTCTAGATGACTGGTGTGTAGGTTCCAGGACTCAGGAACATGAAAAGACTACAAATAAATAAAAGGTTAGACATGCTCTCTCCTGGGTTGCTTGCTGTTTTCTTTTTTAATTCCCGCTGAATTTTGTTTTTTCCATTTGCTTTCAAATCTTTCAAGTTGAAAACATGAATGGTTCATGTGATAATTTCAAGTAAACTAGAATATTTAATTAAACAAACCCCCTTATTCCCTGAGCCTAAAAGGGGATTTACTTGTCATTCAATTACACAAAGCCTACCGATAACGCACCATCAGTGTATGGGATGAGACAGCATCTGTTTTGTCGGGTTTTTTTAATATCACTGACTCTGCTTAACTTGTTCTCTCCAACATTCAAAATCATAAATCACGGCTGGTTGTGGATCCATCTTCACTGCTCATAAAATACTGAGGCTGTATTCAATAGTGGTTGTTGTTGTGTACCTTCAAGTCAGAAGCGACCACAGTTCACCCTCCAGTAGGTTTTCAGAGGCAGTATTTCACACAGGAGGAAATCTCCTAACCTTCTCCTGCTGGTAGATTCAAACCATGTACCTTTGGATTGGCAGCACAATTCCTTGCCATTAACTAAGTAGGGAGCCCTCCATAGGAGATGGCATTGCTAATGTAAACCCAGCACCACGCTGCCAATTGGAGTCCACCAGTTGCTCCACAGGAGAAAGATTAACAGTCTCCTTCAGTGTCATTTCCAGCCTGGGAAATTCTAAGCGCAACGTGATAGAATGTTGTCAGTCTTACACTAGCCTTATAAGGTCTCCTGAGTTTGAATTCATCGTTGCAGGCACTGTGTTAACCTCTTTGAAGGTTATCATCTTTGTCAGTGGTCCTCTACGTCACCAAATTTGATGTCTTTCTCCTCTAGGAAACGGTCCAAGTAAGCAAAGCACCTATGTCACCATCCTCGTTGGCTTCTAAGGAGGTCTGGCTGTCCTTCTGTGACAGGCTTGTCTGTCTCTGTCAGTGCATGGTGCTGTCAATGTTCTTTACTAAAACTACCAACTACACAGCAACTAACATAGCAAAAGGGTGAGAAAAATGTTGCCAAACTTAAAGCATAGTCATCATTATAAAATATTTTAAAGATCAATTCAAAGTTATTCTTGTAAGAAAAAAGAAAGCACTAGCACTGTTGTTTTAAGGAAGGAAGCATGAAATTGGTTGATGTTCCTACCAAATTGCCATAGATGCTTTAACAATTAGGTAGAAAATACTTGTAATTCAAGCATTTATTTTCCTGTATCAAGTAATGCTTTAAACCCATCAATTGGGTTGACTTCTGAAACAATCCAAATTATTTTCTGCTTAATATTCACAATTTCTTAGAAAAAATATCATTTTCATAATATCATTATGTAAATATAATTTACATAATGGATTGGTCCTCAATTTTTTTTAATTAGATTTGAATCAATGAAAAGTTCAACCTATTCTTGAATTTCCAGAAGAGAATAACTTCCTCATTACTTTCTTAGAATTCTTAAAAAAATTCTTAAAGAAATTTGTTTCTCTTTAAAAAAGTCTGGATACAGGAAACATATTACATTTTCCCAATGTTCAAGAATCATAATTTTAAATATTATTCTAGTAACTAGAAGATTCATACCAAAAATACTGGAATGTTTTATGATTCTAAAACTACCAGCATGCAAAGAGAATTAATTCTTTTTTGGCCCTGATGGAATGCAAGACACAAACAATTCAAACAATTTGAAAAAAAAGAGTTCCTTTCCTCCCTGCTTCTTGATCATAACTGGTAGAATAACACAAAGGAAAAATGGCATTTTTTGCTTAAATTTCAGAGGCTATGCACAATTTCAAAGGGAAAGAAAGGATACGAAGTTATGACAGAAAAAATTAGTCCAGAAAAATGAACAATAAATAAAGATTAAATGTTCAGGTAATTGGGGTGCCACTGTTAAAATTAATTATTCCTGCACTTGTAAGTATGGGAATTAGCTTCAAAAGAACTTGGAGTTTTATTAGAAAAATATGATTAATATGAAGTGGCTTATCTAAGAAAAAGTAAGAGGAGAGATTATGAATTAGGTTTTCCATTCTTCCCCTGAGGTTTGGGGTGTGCCTGGATGAAATGTTGGTTCAGGGTCTGTTTACAGAGTAATTTTAGGTTTCATTTATTTATAGTTCACTGATTTTGAAAAATACTTGTAGTTGGCTCCCATTCAAGAGGTCGCTCGATGTAGCATTTTCTTTGGATTCTGAATCACGGGAAATGAATATTCTGGTCCTGTTTAATTAGGAGCTTCGCCTGGCTTTGTTTGTGGATGTGACTGCAGGGTGATCAAAGGCTTGGGGTCTCTCTGGGACTGGGGTGGTGTTTAAGGCTGGTTAAGAGGAACTGGCTACCCTTCACAGGGAAGGTCGGGGTTCCAAAACGCCCTTCATTTGTTTATCCTATTTCCCCCGATGTTTGTCATCCTTGTTATCTTTATTTTTTTTTAACTGTTTGAAAAAGTTAGAACATGAACTTTCCCAGTTTGCTTGCAGATGAAATTCCATTGTTACAAACACAGGCATAAATGATCCCTGTAGACGTATCCCAGGATAACTTTCACTCATTCTTATTTTTTTTACTCTTCTAACATTAAAAACAGTATATATGATATAGATATGTTTTTGTATCCATCTTTTTTATTCTTTTCAGTTAATAAATGTATAGATCTAATGTCAATATGTAGGTTCTGCCTTCTTTCAGAGAAACAGCTGTTGTGGGTATGTGCCACTGCGTTGGAAGGGAACCTTCGGTGAGACTGTCAATTGCATGGCAACGGCCCATTTCATTCCCTCTGAACAGCTGGTAGACTGACCCACCTGCATGGAGGATGGCAGTGCCATATCTGAGGGCTAGGGCACCGGAGACTCTATACCTCTCCACTTCCTCTCTCATACAAAATTAGTGTTTTTTTCTTTTTCCTCATTGTGATAGATAGAATCCTAAGATGGACGATGACTTCCTGCCCACTGGTGTATGTTTGTGTTAGGTGCCCTTGTGTCCACTGAGACTCAGAGAGACCTCCTATGACAGAGAGAATCTTCCCTGCTAAGTTCTAGGCCACAGTCTTCACAGAAGCATATTTCCAGGTCTTATTCATGAACTTGGAAGCGGGAGTGGCATCCACTTCCGAAATAGCTTGCCTCCGGAAACTCTATGAATGTGGAGAAACAATGAAAGTTATACAAGTGTTCAGGTCTTTTGTTCCTAAGGTCACTATCTACAACTTGATGACGCTTAACAACAACAACATTCATGCACAGCTGCTGAGTTCAAACTGCTAACCTTGCGATTGGCAGCAGTACATTTAAACACTATGCCAGTAGAGTTCCTTTCCTCATATACCGCTGACTTACTCATTGTCAGAGAGCTGGGACTGATTCATAATTGACCCTCCAGTGGGTTTCTGAAGTGGTTAATCATAGAAGGAGATTGACCAACTTCCCCTCATACAATAGGTAGTGGGTTCAAGAAACAAGAGAGGCACCACCTACAGATTCCATCCTCAAAGCTCCCTTCCCTGTGTGTATAATGTCCCTCTGTGGTCCCTTCTCCGCGTCCACAAGTGAGATTGGAACAGAATGTCACTGCTCTCATTAGTTTCCATTAAATGGCTGGTAGGACCCATTGAGATGACTGTAACGCAGAGAGACCCTGTGAACAACAGATGCAGACAAGGTCTTCCCCCACAGAGAGGCTCTCCCCCCACAGAGAGGCTCTCCCCCCACAGAGAGGCTCTCCCCCCACAGACAGGATCTCCCCCCACAAACAGGCTCTCCCCCCACAGACAGGATCTCCACCCCTAGACGCAGTCTCCAAGACTCGGGAGCCTCCTGTCAGGGGCACGGTGTCAATCCCTCTCTTTGAAGATCTTTTCTTTCTCGGACTCTTCTTTTCCCAGTGTGATGTCCTTTTCCAAAGATTGACCCTTCCTGATAGCTTGCCCAAAGTACGTGAGATGAAGCCTCACCGTCTTTGCCTCTAAGCAGCGCCCTGGTTGCACTTTCTCTGAAACAGATGTGTTTTGTTCTGTTTGGTTTTTTTCTGGCAGTCTTTGGCATTTTCAAAACTCCTTGCTAACAATGCAATACAGAGGCACCAATTTACATTCTATAACTCAGAACATTGCCACCACGTCAGAAAGGACTCCTAGCCGGCCCTTTAATGGGTTTCCAAGGCTAACGTACTAGTGAGAAGACAGCCTCCCCCTCTCCTTCAGAGTCGCTGCTGGGTTTGGCTTACCAGAGAGGTACTGCCTTTGGGTTACCCCAGCTCTGAGAGGCTACCCCATCTCTGTCACTCACTCACTGCCTACAACTTGGAAGCAGACTTTTCATCATTAATTCTATGTGGAGGGAGCGCTGGTGGCCTGGTAAGTAAGGAGTTACGTTGCCAACACAAAGACAAGCAGTTCGAAGTTACCAACTTCTCTACGGGAGAAACAGGAACACTCTCCTCCTGCGTGATTTACAGTCTCGGAAAGCCCCACTAGACAGCCAGCTATGAACCAGCTCCCAGTCAATAATGATGAGATCAACTGACGCACTTGAGCAAATGATGCTTTTGACCAAGACCGTGAGATACACCATGGACGTCCAGAAGAACAGTCTGCTTTGGAAGAATTCTGTGAAGTGAGATATTCCAGAGAAGTACTGAAAATGAGGCTCTGCCCACTTCCTTTGGGCATGCTATGAGGAAGAAGCAGTCCCTAGAGAGGGACATCATGCTATGTGGAAAAACAGCAAACCACAGGAAAACCCTCCAGGAGAGGTTGGTGCCCAGGCTGCAATGTCCTAGCGATGCTGGCGACGGTGCAGGCGCGGCCAGCGCTTCCTTCCCCTGACTCTGTGACAAAGACGCCTCACTGCAACATAGAGATCTAGTTATTTATCCACTTACTTTAGTTTTTCGTTTGTGTATTTTTTCTATTGCTTCAGACTTTTCGAAATCATTAATATTTGTTAATGTCATGACAAATTACTTACATCTATTTCCCCTTCCTTTCACTAAATTCCTCCAACCTTTTTGCATCTGATTATTCATTTTCTTGTCATCATTATTTTTAAAAAATTCGGTGTGAGTTGTAAGATCATGGGTTTCCCTGGGACAGCTGCATCCCATCAGTTCTGATGGATAACTTGTCCCTTTTGAATTTCCTTAAAATATTCTTCATTATGCTTTCTCTTCCTTGAACTGTTGAAGAGCGAGTTTTTAAATTTCCAACTCAGAGAATCTTTTCAGTTATGGATTAATTTCATTATTCATTAATAATTTTGCACCATGATCTGGAAATGTTGCTTATATTATTTATACAGGGCATCCTGGGGTGATGAACATGACCTGCTCTTAACTGCGTCGTTAAGAATTAGTGCGTAAGTCAGAACAAGCGTGCATGGTTATTTCCAATCTCACTGCCGTCGAGTCGGCTCTGCCTCATACAACCTCCCAGTGGGTGTCTGTGGCCCTCAATTTCACAGGCGTAGAATGCACGTCTTTCTCCTACAGAGCAGCTGGTGGATTTGAACTGCGGACCTTTCAGTTAGCAGGCAGAGATATTACATGCTCTATCACAGGGCTCCTTGGGCTTCCTCTCCCCTCTCCGTGTCCTTAGCTTCGAGCGGGTTCTACAGGCAGGAAAGTGTCCCTCTTCCTCTTGTAGAGAATCTGGTGGGTTTGAACAGCCAGAGGGGGACGGCCTTCAGGCGGGCAGCACCACTGTCCACGGCCACACCACCCCAGCTCCCTGATTTCACTTCCTACACGAAAAAGCTGTGAGAGGCTTCAATTATTTAAAAGCTGCGTGTGCAGCAAATGAAAGTGATTTCATTGAATAATTGGTTCCAAGTAGGGGTTGGTTCAATAATTTCAAAGTTAGGGAAAATTTACATAACATGAAAGGAAAAGAAGGAAACAGTTGTCCTTGGAAAAGACATCCTGCTTGGAAAAGTTAACAGTAGTGAAGGAGGGAAGACCCTGGGCGACTTGACTCAGCGCCTACAGCAAAGGGCTTGAGCACAGAGAGTGGTGCAGGGCCGAGCTGAGTCCCCGTTGGCTGTGCCTGGGCCCAGTGAAGGCTACAGTGCTGACTGGATGTTGTAGAACAATGTGAATTGTATGACAATGGGGTGTTTATTACCCAGGGACTTCTTGAAAATATACTAGAGTTTACTTCATGGCCTCATCTTTAGCTAAATGTTGAGAACACTATGTATGAACGTGAAATGCAGAATTCTTTTTTTGTTTTCCGCTCAGGAAACAGAGTTTACCTAACTACTGTTAGTCAAGTACACCTTGTGCGCTATGATTTTTAGGTGACCAGCACACAAAATCACAATTTATTACCTCCGTTTGTCATGAGCTCCTTAAGTTAAAGTCTTCTGCCTGCGGTGTTTTTTCATATTGCTGGGTATTTTTAGTAAATTTCCCTGTGGCAAGGCTGAGCTCATGAGCTATTAGCCAATACTGTAAATAAGTATCCTCATAGAGACCCACCATGTATATGCTAAACACGACACTTAGGATAGAGTGTAAAGATACTAGATTTCATTTTATTTACTGTGAATTGTATGGATGAGGAAGAGATACTGGGAAGAGAAAAGCTATGCCATTACCGGTAGCTATGCTGATTCGTATAAGTACAACTTATCTAGTGCTACTTTAATAATGGTTTGGGGGAAAAAATCTTGCTAAGACCCTTAAAATATCTCTGCGCCTCTTGGAGCAGATGCCCATAGAATCTGTGTTTTTTCGCACTGGGGCTCGGCAGGACCCTTGGCTTTTCCATGAGTTATTTAAATTGCCAGCCCGGCCTTATTTCAGGGTTTTGTTAGTGTGAGAAAAGTAGGCCACCATTCCTCACGTGATTTCTACAGAGAAGGAGACCGAGAAACTGCTGTCTTTCCTTGACAATGAAAAATGAATCGGCCTGCAGACTGGGCTCCGATTGTTCTGAGGAATCCAGCACGTCCTCACTCCATTTCACCTTGTCCATCTCCAGATGCGAGAGGACCTGAGCAGAGTCTTATTATTGTCTGTCACAACTCGTCCCTACAGTCCAGCCAGCCAGCTAGGAAGCGGTATCTTCACATCTTTCACTCCTCGTGAAGAGCTCCCAGCCTCACACTCTGCATTACCCTTTTTGTCAGCCCTGTTTTTTCTCTAACTGAGCCTATAACATAAAGTCTTCTTATAGTTCATCAGATTTTAACTTCACTTACCAAGTCTTCTAATGAAAGATAGAAGAAAATTATATTTTTTTCTCTTTAACTGTGTTTCCTTTCCAGGCCCACAGTCAGCTCTCCGATAGAGGGTCCCCCCACTCCTCTGACCAGGAGGCCCCTATTTTCTGGCCGGGCATAAACACCATCTCTAGCCAAGCAGACTAGCCGAGGTTCTTCTGAGGTCCACAGAAACTCAGCCCCCAGCTAAGGTACCACCTCTTGATGTGCTTTCACAAACCTTACTCCTAGATCGCTTGTTTTAAAATACTTGTATGCTTGCTTGTTTTATGGTTCAGAAATAGCTTGTCTCCAGAAAACCTTGGAGAAAAGGTGAAAGTTATACACGTGTTCAGGTCTTTCGTTCATAGGGTCGCTGTGAGTCTTCATCTACGACTCAATGGCACCTAACAGCAACAACAACAACGAGAGAGCTCAGCTGGCCTAGTGGACAGAAAGCGATGCTTCCTAAGCTGGTGAAGATGGCACAAGATAGGCAAGGTTCACATCCTTTCTTCATAAAGTCACTATGAGTCATAGTCAACTTAATAGCACCTGACAACAACAACGAAAAAATGGAGATCTCTGGTGGCCTAGTTGGTAGGAAGTTGTACTGCCAACCCAAAGGCATGTGGTTCAAATCCACCAGCTGCTTCCCAGGAAAAAACTATGAGAAATCTCCTGTGCAATTGGCAGTTTCTGAAAGTCAGCTATGAGTTGATTCTGACTTCACAGCACATAAAATCAATCATTATAATTTACAGGTTTCTTATTAGCTGTCCTCTTTTGTCCTCATTTCCTCATGCCTGTGATTCAGAGAGGAACTAATCATCTTTGTTGGGGTAGATATGACCAGCAAACTTCCCCCTAAAGAGTGCGATTTGTTTAGAGTTGGCTTGACAAGGGAGTTGCATTTGTATAAAGAATGTGCATTAATGGTTTGCATGCTGCTAAGAAATCATGCTTTCAAGCCATGCTGTCTGGGGAGCACAGGTGAGATTTGAGGATTAGTCATTTAAATATTTATGAGGTTATTTAGACATTTTTTTATTTATTGCAAAATGTTTGTACTATAATCATCTCAAGAATTAAGCTTGCTCATGCTCTGAGAGCCTTAAAGTAGAATCTGATTCTTATCATATTCTCACCACAGAAAGTCAAGTCCAATTGGCACAGGGTGAGAAAAGTTCTGCAGAGAGTACTTGTTGCTGTACATCTACCAATCAATCCAACGAGAGACTCGGACTTTTTAAAAAGCACCTGCCACGTTAACTGATGATAGATATGCATTGAGCATGTCAGCATACAACTGTAATAAAAGTAAGCACATTTACCATTTGCAAAGCTCCAGGGAATGTATAAGCATGTATACATTAGCTCATTCAATTCATGGAATATTCTTTTTTATTATTATTATTATTATTATTATTATTATTTTTATTATTTTAATGAAAGTTTAGAGACTGTGGATTTCTATTCATTCATTGTTGCACTTTTCTCCCTGCCCAGCCCTCCGCCCAGCCCCCCTCGCCCAGTTCTCTCTTCTCTTTGAAAAGTAAAAGAAAAATTCTTTCATTGTTGTACAATCCCTCCCCCCAATTCCACTCCTCTATGCAGCCTTCATTCTGGACACCTGTCATGACAATAATTCCTAATCATATATCCCTTTTAAATAGTTCTCTTCCTCATCTGTTTCAATGCAGTGTACATAATTTATCCCATCTTTCTCAGTCCCATCCCCAAACCTGATGTCACTCCCGTTTTACAATAGTGGCACTATGCAGTATTTGTCCTTTTGTGACTGAGATATTTCACTCAGCATAATGTCCTACTGTTATCATCCTTATTTTATAACATTTTCATTACATTAGTGGATAATGTGTGTAACTGCTAATTCGGAGCTCAGTGGCTGAAATCCACAGCCGAACCATCAGAGAAAGATAGTCAATCTCCTGCCGTGCGCTTCACAGACTTGAGAACCAGGTGAAGGCTCCAGCTGAGTGAGAGAACAGGCGATATAGTGGGTTCCGGTTTGGGTTCTGCTTAGAGTTCATTTGAAGGTGCATATTATCCACAAATGAATGACCAACAATTTTTTTTAACTGTTAATGTAAGACTGAGGATTATTTCAAGAGACATTTAAGAGAACTAGAAAAATAATTACATACCTAAGTGAAAAAATACAAGGAATTTACCGAACAATGGAGAATTCATTAGTGGTCGCATTTAGACTTTACACATATTGTTCAATCTTAAACTGTTTACAATTCAATTACCGTCCAAAATTTAATAATCCATGTTGTTTTTGTTATTATGTGCCATTGAGTCAATTGTAACTAACAGTGGCCATAGACTTAACACAAAATTACAAAGTTCTGGCTTATGAAAAAACAGTGAAAATCCAAAGAATGACTAACAAACTTCTCAGAGGTCCAAAAGCCTGGTTTCAATTTCTCCTACAGTCACCATGCAGTGAGTCTTACTGTCCACTGTCCACGTTGGGTGAGCACTGCTCTCCAGTTAACTACGTTGCAGTGCACTGTCAAATCGCAGTTGACCCATAGCTGGCCCTCGAGTGGGTTTTCAGAGGCAGTTAACCTCGCGGGAGAGACTGCTCACCCTCTGCAGAGCAGCGGGTGGATTAGAACCACTGCTGTTGGGATCGCAGCACAATTTCTTACCGCTGGGCCCCCAGAGTTAGTCCTCACTGATCTCTAAAGCCTATTACTTAGTCCACCTTCTGCAGACATTTAAACCACACATCTTATTAACCAGACACGGTAAATGTGTGTTTCACTTTTTCCTTTCTTTTTATTTTTTGGTTTTTCCAACATTTTTTCTTTTTAAAGTCTATTGTGATTTTAATGAAAGTTTGCAGAAAGGTTGGGTTTTCATTTGTTTATTGCTGCACATTTTCCTCCCTTTCCATGCCTTCCCCTTCCTCCTGCCCCAGTTCACTTTGTGAACTGTTCACCTCGTCTTCCAGATAATTAATGATCATGCATATAATGCCTAATCAGACATCTCAGACAATCCTTGCTTTCCTCTTTCCCAGTATAGTGTTCATTATCTATCCACTCTTTTCCTATTTTCTCTGTCCCCCTACTCTGTGTCAGTTCAATTTACAACAGTGGTGTTATGCAGTATTTGTCCTTCTGTGACAGAGATATTTCACTCAGTATAATGTTTTCCCAGATCACCCATGTTGTATACTGTCTTAAAAGTTGACTTTTTTCAGTGCTATGTAGTATTCCATTGTGTGGATATACCACAGTTTTTCCATCCATTTATTTGTTGATGGTAAGTTGGGCTGCTTCTATCTATTTGCTATTGTGAATAACACAATAAACATGGATGTACATACATTTCTTTGAGTAGAAGCTCTGGTTTCTTTAGGTTATATTCCCAGTAGTGGGATAGCAGGGTCAAATAGGATTTCTTTTTCTAACTTTTTGAGAAAGTGCCAGGCCACTTTCCATCATGGTTGTACCATTTTACATTCCAACCAACAGAGAATAAGAGTTCCAATCTCTCCACATCTTTGTAGCATACATTGTTTGCTGCCTTATTAATCAACTCACACCATACACAAAAACCAACTCAAGGTGGACCAGGGACCTAGGAGTAAAATAAAACTATAAAATCAATCAGTAAAAAACTGGGAACATATCTAGAAGCCCTAATTTACATCATGGACAGCCTTTCAAATATAACAAAAAGCCTACAATCAGGAAAGAATAAAATCAATGAATGGGACTGTCTAAGAATCAAATCCCTATGTACATCAAGAAACTTCTCCAGCAGGGTTAAAAAAGGAAACTCACAGCCTGGGATAAAATATTTGGCAATGACATTTCTGATAAGGGACTCATACCTAGAATATTCCAGCAACTCAACAAGACACAGGCAAACAACCCAATCACAAAATGGTTCGAGATATGAATGGACACTTCATCAAAGAAGAAATTCAGATAGCGAACAAACACAAGAAATGTTCAAAATCCCTATCTAGCCCAAAGTTGCAAATCAGAGCAACTATGAGCAATCATCTCACCCCAGCAACAGCAGTGAAGTTCAACAGGGCAGCAAACAATCAATGCTGGCAAGGATGTGGAGAGATTGGAATGCTCACTTTTTTTAATAAACCCCTAATTCTTCTCTCTAATAAGTTTCTTTTTTTTTTAATTTCAGCAACAAAAGAGAAACCTAGTTATGCACACTAATAATAGGATTCCTTAAACCCAACCCCTAGAGATGACAAGCTTAATCCTCTAACTCAGTGTGTGAATCAGGGACCACAGAAAGACACACCCCTACTCAGTGAGGACCCCTGACAGACACACCCTTCTCAGTGAGGACCCCCAACAGACACACCCTACTCAGTGAGGACCACAGACAGACACACACCTTCTCAGTGAGGACCCCCAACAGACACACCCTACTCAGTGAGGACCACAGACAGAAAAGTTTAGGACTTTGAGTTTCAAGCTTTTTGGTCTCAGGATGTTCCTACAGTGAGTCACCAACTCAGAACACCTGAGACTATAAACTTTGAGACTATAAACTTTTGTTCCTTCTTCAAGGTTTCTAGGAAATTCTCTCTCTGTGCTGGTCCTCCAAATCTCTCGTTTTGTTTTTCTGTGTGGCTTATCGACAGCTTGTGGGGTAGAATTACAAGGCAAGAGAAAAATACAAAATAGAACTCTTTATTTGGGATTTATTTGGTCTTCGAAGACTTCAGGCCTTATTTTCTCTTCCTAACTCCTTTTTTTTCCTACAGCATTTATGTTCAAAACCATAAAAGATAGCAAATATGCCTTTAAAAGATGTGAAAACTTTTAGGGGGAAAAGGGTGGGATGTCTTATTCTGAAAGTGTGAATCGCACACTAGAACTGCTATGCCACCAAACCAACCATGGAAAGGCACCTTTGGAGGTGAAAATACGGTTTCTAGGAATGTGATAATAGTGTCTACAGAGTAAACAGAAAATACCATTGAAAATTTGTTATTCTTTTTATTTCTCACTACAAACATTAGGAAATTGAAAATAAAACCTTGGTTAATAAATAAAATGGATTATCAGCTTTTGAAGTTTTTTGGTCAAAATGAAATCTCATTTCTCCTAGAGAAGCTCATTCAACTACTATGCCCATTTCTCAGTTAAACATTGTAAGTCGAGGGTCTTTAGAAGGAATGGAGGGAGAGAATTCAGTGGCGTTCTCTGAGACTGTCGAATCAAATGCCGTCTCAAACTTTTTAAGAGGCCCAATTTGTTGGTTTTTTTAAAAAGATTTTTTTTTAATTTTTTATTATTTTTGTGTGCGTGTACCGTCTAATCAGATCTGACTGGTACAGGAGGCCCAATTTGATTTCAGAGTGACCACACCATTTCGGCAGGAGGAAGATGGGCAGTCTCCTCCCTTAGATCAACTTCCTCTGAAAACCCTCTGGAGGGTCAGCTACGGATCAGTCTGACTCAGCGGTACACAGAACAACATCATCATTTCGTATTCCCACTAGCAGTATCCGAGAGTGCTAATTTCTCCACATCTTTGCCATCATTTGTTGTTTATTGTCGTATTGAACTTTGTCATTATTGCTGAAGATGGTATCATTGCTAGCTTGACTTGCATTTCACTAAGAACTGATGATGTGTTTTTAACACCTGATTTAACAACCTAAGTAAACTTATTCATTTAATAGAGGAAGGATTTGAGACTTGAAGATATTTCTGTATTTAAATTCCACACTCTTTCTATAATTCTGGATGTGAAACCATACAATTAAACAAATGAAACAAAACCCCAGACTTTTCTTGATAATGAAGAGTCTTAATTCTGATAGTCTATGAGCTTTGGAAAAGACACTCCAGTTCTCAGAAGATAAATTCCTTAAGGATACTATAACCATAAACTTGTATGAGAATATGGATTTGATTAAGAAATAACTCTATTTAAGCTTTTGACTTGGCTTTTGCTAATAAACTGCAGTAGACCTTTGCTCGTTACCAACCGCCAACATGCCAGATCTGGCTGCCAACAGGGTCCCGAAGCTCAGCTAATGAACCCCCACCACCACCACTCTCAGTGAAAGACCTTCAAGCAGAATTGCCTGCGTCCACATGTGACTTCACCCAGACACTTAGATTTCTTTGAATAAAGTAATCAATTCATAGAAGAGAAGTGACCTTATTCTGTCCAGAGAGATCAAGCCAAGATTTAGTGTGTTTTTTTCCAAATTTGTCAAAGATAAACATGTTATCTTTCTTGCTGGCCTAGAAAGCAGAGAGACACAGGCCTTGAGCTGCTTAAGGCTATTTAAGCTATTGGTGGAGTCTGAGAACTAAGAGAAATTTCTAAATTACGATTAGCTTATACATTTCAGCAATGTATAGCATGTTGTTCTTGTTGACCACCATCACCCCTGACTCTTGGCCACTGTGTGCACTGAAAGGCTTTCCAGTCCAGTTCCATCACCTGAGCAGCTTCACATTTGACTGTTGTGACCCCGAGCTTTCATTGGCTCTGACGGCCTAGTGGGAAGGAGTTATGCTGCCAACCCAAAGATACACAGTTTGAATCCAGCTGCTCCATGGGGGGGAGGGGGAAGAGCAATCACCTTCTGTACAATTTGTTATTGTTGATTGGCTTTGAGTCGAGCACAACTCATAGAGACCCTAAGAGCAAAGGCCTAAAGCCCCTCTGTAACTATTGCTATATAACCCTCTGAAGGGTCGTCTGTGTGTGGGAACCCACTCAACAGTACACGACGACAATATTTAAAACCTTTCCCCCCTTAGGTTACCTTAGACTTGAAGATCTGCTGAAACTCATTGAGCATCATTACAACATGATCCTCCACTGACAGGGAGGTGAGTCTGGGCATGAGGTACCTTGGTCCATAATCAAGCCCAAAACTCCTTCCGGGAAGGAGAGGAATCCCTCCATTGACCCCACCCACCCACCCAGTGCTTCCTGTGATATGAATAGTAAGTCTTCTTCGTGGCTCAAGTTCATTTGTTAGATGTTCTGTAACCTGAAGCTGAAAAAGTCCTAAGATGCCAATGCCCAGGAGCACTTTTTCTCGGCAAACACAAAAATACTGAGATGATTTGACAGAACTCTGTGTGATAGAAGAGAAACAATTGGATAAATATTATGGACTTATATCATGGTCACCTACGTGACAAAGGACTCAATTTAATCTGAGTCCCAGCAAAGCAGATGCTTCGGTAGAAAACTTCTGGTTTTAATGAAAGAATAACTCATTCAGATAGAATTAAACAATAGAGGTCATTAATGACACAAGGATTGAAAATTCACCAGAATCAAAAAGACCAGCAAATAGCAATTAAAAAGACCCAATTTACTTTTAAATTGCTCCTTTGTCCTTGATAGTTGTTTCTTCATCTTAATACTGTCGCCAAACAGCTACCAGGACCTAGAAGGGTTACAAACGTCTTCGTTTTCTGTTTTCACTTCAAAAGAACATCATATTTCTTATATCCTGCTGTCACAGAGTCCATTCCAACTCAGAATGACCCTCTTTACAGACTAGATTAGAGAGCTCTGGTGATCTGGGTAAGGAAGAGCATTGCCAAGTCAAAGGCAGGTGATTCAAACCCACCTGCTGCTCCATGAGGAAACGACAAGCAATCTGCTCCTTAAACACTCACTGGAGGGTCAGCAAAGAGCCATTTCCGACCCAATGGCAATGACAGAACAGGGTAAAGCTTGCCGGTACATGGAGTGTCGGAAGTTGTAATCTTTAAGGAAACGGACTTCTACATCCTCCTCCTGTAAAGTGGGTTATGTTGCTAGTTGTTGTGGATGTTGCTATGTGCAATCGAGTCCACTACAACTCTTAACAACCTTAGGAACAATGGCTCTGAACCTTCCCCTATGCTGAGCCAACCTCACTGTCTCTGATGCATCTGCTCATTGCCACAGTCACCTTGTCAATCCATCTAATCCAGGGCCTTGCTCTTCTACGCTGACCCTCTTTGCTTTGAAGCATGATGTCCTTTTCCAAGGACTGGTCCTTTTTGGCAACATGCCCAAAACATGTGAGAAAGAGCTTCAGAATCCTTGTCTCCAAGGAGTAACTTGGTTACACTCTCCATAGGACAGACCTGTTTGTCCTCTTGTATGTCCATGGTATGTCTAATACTCTTTTCCAGCACCACAACTCAAAGGCATTGATTCTTCTCCTGTCATCTTTATTCATCATACAGCTCTCAGATGCATAGAAAGGTATTGAGAAGATCTAGGCTAGGCACACTTCAATCTCTAGATTGACATTTTTGCTCTTTGTTTCAGTTGTTAAGTGCTATCAATTAGTAGATGATTCCTAGTAACCCTATGAATGAAAGACCTGAACAGCTGCACAACTTTCATTGTTTCTCTAAGTTCATAGAGTTTCTGGAGGCAAACTCTATCAGAAGTTGACACCACACCTGCTTCCAAGCTTGTTTTAATCAGGGAACTCCAGGAAACACTGCCCACCATGAATAACATTTATCTCATTTGACACGTTAGTGTCACAGTGTTCAGCATACAAGCAACCACAAGTTACCTCTGTGCAGCAAATTGACAGACCAGTGCTATGACACTTTGAAGAATGTTTGACCACAATTAAAACCAGGCCCAAGGGCCATAGATTAAAATCACCCACGTTTGGCTTGGTTACATAACTTTCTATCCACTAGGCCAATAGAGCTCTCTCTATGTATGACTCACAGCAATTCTATGAACAACAGATCTAACCCGTGCTCCATTCTATGCCATCCCCACAATCTGAGACACGCTCAAGTCCATTGTTACAGTCACCATATCAGCTTGTCATGTTGAGTATCTTCTTCTCTAACCTTCCACATTTGACAGCATGATATTATTTCCCAAAGACTGAAACATCTACTGTTTTGAGGTACCATTGAGTTGTAGATGACTCATAGCAACTCTTTAGAGGGGAGTTGCTCCTTAACACTCTAGAGAGGTCCTTAACAGCATTTTCCCAATGCAACTTGTCTTCTGATTTCCTGATTTCTAGAATATCCCTTGAGTTTGGTCACCAAGGAAATGTCACCAGTGTACTCCTTAATTTTGAATTCACACTCCTGCTAAGTAAGAATAGTGGAACAGGAGTCCTTGATGTTTAATGAAGCACGGAAAGAGAAATAGTAAAAAACTACTTTGCAAAAGGAGATGTGGAAACACAAAACAATGCTAGTGCACAACTCAATGGACAAAGTAAATATTTTTGTTTATAAAGACTGAGATGAGAAGGGGTTTGTTTCATGTTTATTTATAAGGGAAAGTGGATAATTCTGGGAAATGGTCCATAGAGAAAGGATTATGATAATTGGATGTGTAGCTGGTTCTTCAAGATAGATACTGTTGTAGAAACTCCTGGGTAAAGACTCAAACAAAAAACTCAAACTCACTGCCCTTGGCTGAGTGGGAATGGACTCCTAGCTGACCCTCCATTGAATTTCCAAAGTTGTAAATCTCACACAAGGAGATGCCCATCTTTCTCCCTCAGAGAAGGTAGCAGACATAAACGACTAGAAAGGCATGACCTTGGGTTAGCGAGGTCCTCGAGTTTTATTCCTCTGTTTGGTAGGTAGCTTTACATCTTCCTTGGGGAGATCAGCCCTCTGTCATGAATAGTGCTCCTACACAGCTTTCCAGGAAGTTAGTGTATATGGAACAATGTTTTATTACAAGGGAAAGTTAACAGACACCAGGTATTAATGGATAGCAGCATCTGAAACCATTCCAAAACATCGAGAGGGACTGAGAGTAAAACCCTAACATGACATTTACTCCCCTCGCTCAGCTGGTCTGTTCCAATCATGGACATTTTCGTCAACAGCCAATCACTTAATCACTGCACCACCAGGGCTCCTTCCATATTGCTTGCCATTCTCTTAGAAAAGCACAAAACGTCTTTCACGAAAAGAAACTCAGAGAGATTCATACTCACTGTGCAGAGTCGGTCTGATGCCTACCAGGCGTGCACTGAGTTGCGGAGGCTGTAAACATTAACGGAAGAACACTTCCCATCTTTCAATAAATGTCTGCTCATAACTAACTGACCGGTTCAGTTCCTGTGCCCCGCTCCCTATCTCTGTGGTCGTGGGAGCTGAGAGTTCTATTGGTCTGAAATTACTGGTAGGTTCAGCTTCATCTAAAGCACATGGTTGAAGTGAGAGAGAAGGAATAAAAAATACTCCAACACAATAAAGCCTTAGTGCCAATCCTAGAGGAAGCTCAGAGGGCCTCGTGAGGAAGGAGCTGTGCTGCCAACCCAGGCCCAGGAGATAGGAATCCACCAGCTGCTTTGCTGCTCTGAGAAGGGAGATAAGCGATCTCCTCCTGTGAGACTTACAACCTGTGAAACCATTCAGTTCAGTGTCAATGAGTGTGACAATGCCAAGAGGACCAAAACATCAAACGCTGAACTGCAGTGGAGAATGGTAGCTAAAACGTCCAATGTCCAGTGACCACAAATTCGCTAGGAATAGAACTGACTCGAGCTCCACAATTGTGAGCCTTCCATTTGTGCCAAACTGATTGATTTCAGCTTCTCCAAGCTGGAAGGGAGAGAGGGAAAGTTCCTATGGAAGAAAGCCAACTTTGTATAAACAGTCAGAGTCCATTGACCCATGTGATCTTGTCACTTCATTTCAGTCTGCTCCCTCCAAAGCCACATGTGAAATCAGAATTAGCTCATTTAATGGACAATGTGAAAAGAAATGATATTTTCTTTGAAGATATTTCCAAAAGTCAATATTTTTGTCACAAGGAGCTTTTTAAATTTAAACACAAAAGTATACAGTATCAAATCTACATTAACCTCTGACATGGGATTTGTTTTCAGAAAAGATGAAAAATTATGTGAAGTTGTACTATAGTTTAGCAATTTTAAGTCTCCCTATAATTTATGCATTGTTGTTTGTTGTTATATGCAGTCAAGTCGCCTGTGACTCATAGTGACCCTATGTACAACAGCCCTAAACTTCTATAATTTTAAATTACGTCTAAGAATTTCACTGGATTCTCAGGAAAATATCACTAATAATTTAATTCCAGATCACCATATAAAATTCAGTAGAATTTTCAAAAATGTAATTTAAACCTCAATTGATCAACAAGGTTTGAATAAGCCAATAAGGGGAACCTTTCTAATCTACACGCATTTGTTTATTTATCTTTTTTTTTTTCAGGGAATCTGTTCAGAGCTATAATGTGTGTGGGTATACTCAATGCTGTTGATAGAGTCAACTGCTAGACAATTGGTTATAAGTGAAAGAAATCAAAGTTATGATGATCTAAGCAAGTCTTTTACAAAACCCTTCAGACTTAACTACATTTTAAAAAATGATTCGTGCGGTCCTGCCGTGGATGGGACAGGAATGGAGCCAACCTTCCTTTTGTTGGTTGCTGTTAGATGAGCCTAACAATAACTGCATGTCACAGAACAGACTTGTGCTCTGTACAGCTTTCTCAGCCTTAATCTCAAGGGAAGCTTATTCCCAGGCCCTTTGGGTGTATTTGAAAGTAAACCCTCATGTTGGCAGTTAAGCTTAGATCATTTGTGCTACTTAGAGAGCCCTATTCGGGGCTACCTGTATTCAATCACTCCAGATTTCTCTGTTTTCTGTTCCTTTGTTCTTCTCTTTCATTTTAGTAATATGTAATTTTTTTTAAATATGGAATTCAAATGTTTTATAAGGATGACAACACAGTAAAGTTGCAGAGAAGGCATCATACTTTGCTACATTTCTGTGAAGAAGGAAGCTTCTAAGATTACCTAGCACCACGCTCCTGCCAGTCACCTAAGGTAGAAGACAGAGGTGGGAAAATCTTGGTGCTTACCATATGTTTGCAAATTACATCTGAATTTAGCATCAGGGCCCAAATTTTGTGCCACAAATGTGTGAGTTTCATAGGAAACTGTCAGATACTTCATGAGCTTTCATTATTGTACAACACTGTGTTGTAGAAAATGCCTAAGCAAGAGTACTTAAAGGGCTAAATTTTCTGGCTGGGCAAAAATGGAAACACATTAGCTGATAGATAGAAAGAGCTTAATAATAACCACACAACCCATAACCATAGAGTGGAAAGTGACTCTGAACTGACCTTCATTTGGGTTTCTGAAGCTGTAAACCACATGGGAGGAGTCTGCCCGGCTTTTTCACACAAATCACCAGATAGTCATGACCTTTGGGTCACTCTTGAGGAACTACGATACCAGAGCTTAAGGTAAGAATAACCAATCAAAGGTGTGTGGGTGGCTGTTGATTCTCAGTAACTGGATGTGGTAGTCTGGAAAGCAAGAAGACAAAGAACGGTCATGTTTCTGAGACAGTGATGGACGTGGGATTGAAAATGTCATTATTCACTTTTTCTAAAAAGCTGCATGTTTGGGATGCATCTGAGTTGCCCAGGGACAGCTTCTGTAAATACTTTTATACGCTTTCTGAGGAGGAACACATTGAGACTAATTCTGTTGCCCACTGCAATGAAAGGAGTCATACGATGTATTTTTAATCTAAATACGTCTCCTACAAAATTATTTTCCGGAGACATTGTCTAACGACCTAAGCTAAGCAGAATCCATAGCTAATTTGGAACCGGTAGAGAAGACTAGAGATTTCAAGCGTCTTTACTTACTGCCTTTTTCCTATGTAATCGTCAGTCAGAAGCAAAATTGTGGTTTAGTGATTCATGCCTACCCATTTTGGTTTTAACTTTGGGAAAAAAGTTTCAATCTATTTTAGATAAAATTTTTTACTCTCATCAGTCCATTGCAAAAAACTTTTTTGCTTTATTCTCATAAATCTTTCTCTCTAAAAAAAAAAAATCTGCTTCCTAACTATAAAAATACCCTAGTTTTTCTCTCCAGAAGGAAATTGTCTAATAGCATACAATACAGAAAGCTAGATAGATGCCCACTGCTGGCTTCTTTGATACTAGCTGTTTTCCCAAACTGGGGGGGGGGGGGGGAGGGGGTGTATGTAATCCGCAGTGATAAAACAATGAAGTAATAAACTTCAAGGTGTCTTCACATTTGGTCGTGGGAAAATGCTAATTTCTAAGACTAGACTATAGGTGCATCTATCAAGTTCTTGAGCTGTGCTGTGTATTCTGTAAATACTATATAAATATTTGAAAAAATAATGATGGTGAAGAAGATGATGAAGGGTGACTCAATGGTACATAACAATAATAAAACAGAAAATAAACTAATGAATGTATAATCATTGTCTACACTGTAAGTCTCTAAAAAGTAATAAAAGTTAAAACAGATCTCTGTTATCATCAAGAATCACAGACTATCAATGGCATTGATATTATTAACATGGATACACAATAATCTGATTTCCTTCCATCTGTTCATTCAAGAATAACACTTGCATTTCAAGATGAATACATGATACCCTAAATTCTTCAGAACAAAAGATGAACTGAGTGATCAGCAGCTTAAAGTGTTATTAAAGTTGTTAATACAATAGACATAGATTCAATAACAACCAAATGTACTATGTTTGAAATCCCAAAATTCAGTCTTTGGAAAATACTATATAGTATTTTCCTTTCTTTTCAAAGATTAAAAGAGAAAGATTTTGTCCCTAGACTTTGTTATTAAGAACTAAAATTGAAATAACAGAATATATTACATAAGCAAGTCACGGTCAGTTGAATACGTCATCTGAATTTTGGTATCGTTAACATGCCCACACCAACTGATGTTTGCTAAGAGATTATAAATTGGGCTTTCAAAAAATTGTCCAAGCATGCTCTGCAGAAAAACAACGGGAAGAGCAGGAACCAAAAGGGCGACGTGAAGTATTTCCACCCAAATGGAGCCAGAATGTCTTAAAGTGCTAGATTGGCTACCAGAGTTAAACACTTGGAGTGAACACAGATGGAAGAGCTGTGAATGTTGCCAGGGGCAGTAGCGTTCCAACTGTGATGTGCTCACATTATTGTTATTGATACTTAAAAAGTTAAAGTGCTTCTGAGGCAGTTTCCTGTATATTCCATTAACATCCTCTGCCCCCTACCCTCACAGTGACTATCCAATGCTAATGAAGGTTTGTCACACCACACACACAGAGGTAAAGAGGTGCCCTGAGGTGAGGGTGCACAAGGAGCAGACCAGGGACCCTACACTCCGGAAAGCTGAGTGACTCGAGCAGTTAGTTGATTTATGAACAATCACACACACAGCTGGTGATGAGCACGTGGTTGTACTGTTGCTGTTGTTGTGTCCCAGTGGCCTGGAATCGACCCATAGCTGACCCCCCAGTGAGTTTTCTGAGTTGTACCTTCGGGATTGCAATGCAGCTTAAATGTTTTCGTTTTAAATACTAGTTTATTTACAAATTTCTAATACATTGGTTTTGAGAACAGATTCTTCCAATTTCCTTTCCCTCGCCTCCATCAAATTGTACAACGTCATGATTAACCCCCCGCCCCCTGCACATCCTCACCCCTCTGCTTCCACCCGCTCGCACCCCCGTGGATCCTCATTCTCACTCTACTGTATCGCTTTTATAGAATATTTGTCCTTGTGGGATTGAGTTAGTTCAATCAGCATAATGCCCTCGTTTTTTAAAGAACATGCCATCTGGGTCTCGGCAAATGTGGTAAAATTCACCTGTATTTGTAAACTCGCTGTCTACCTCACAGGAGTAAAGCTTATTGACAATTGGACTGATTAACCAATGCTTAACTTTGCAACTAAGTATGCTGAAAATATTATGAATGGCTTTTGATCCCACAGAACACTTTAGACTACCTTAGTCCGTGGGAGAAAGATGGGCAATTCCCTGTGCCTTTTAAAGCTTCTGAAAATCTGCTGGAGGGTCAGCTACGAGTTAGTATCTACTCAATGGCACAAAACAACAACAGCTCATCAATAAAGTGAATTCTTGTCGTTTAGTCTATAGAGTGGCAAGTGTCACAAGTTTGTGGCCGTTTTAAACCACCAAAATCTTCTCAGGAGACAGAAATTCCCCTCGTAGGCAATTTACAGCCTCAGATGCTCAATGGAAGGTCAGCTCTGCATCAGTTCTGACTTGACAGCAGTGCGTTTAGAGTTCATTTATGACATCCTTGGGAGGCACAGGATAGGGCAATTTTCTGTTGAACTCAAACCTACAATCTTTTGGTCAGCAGCTGACTGTATTTACTCCACCACACAGTTGTTGTTATTGTTAGATGCTATGGAGTCTACAAAGACTCAGAGTGGCCCCATTATATAGAGTGAAAACGGACAAATAGAAAATATTGTTTGAAAGTAAAAAAAGTCAAAGGTAGAGAGAAGGGACACATGTTTAAATTATAGAAAGCATAGTATTGTAAAGCAACTTCTAACTTTTAATGATTCTCCAGCAACGTTTATTATACTGTAGGCATGAGAGTGTATGGCTTGCTAACTGAAGACAAGAACAATATATTAAGCACACAAAATACATAAGAACTGGAATTACAAAAGTGATTAAAGAGCTATCACCACATAACTAGTAGAAGCTAACAGAAATATTTTAGATATATATTAAGCACACAAAATACATAAGAACTGGAATTACAAAAGTGGTTAAAGAGCTATCACCACATAACTAGAAGAAGCTAACAAATATTTTAGATAAAGAGATGAATAAGTAAATAAGTGCTAAAGAGCTGTTAGGGCTTAATGGCAAGAAAGTGGTGGGCTCCCAACCCAAAGGCATGTGGTTTGAATTCACCAGCTGTTTTGTGAAAGAGAAGCAGTCCCCTTCCATACGATCAACTGCCTCTGAAAACACTCAGGAGGCTCAGCTGTGACTTGGCTCCAACTTGATTGTACATGTCTTACTGAACTGTTATTTTCATTACTGTTTTTTTAACCCAAAACTACTCATTCTTGATGTCTTGGTTTTGCATTGTTTTTTTTCTGATTATGTTGACAAATCTTTAATCTTAGCTGTGTGTCTGTCTAGTGATTCCTCTCTTCATTTGCTTTATTTCTTCTGAGAAGGCCAGTTCTTGGTTTTTTGGCCTGAAATAAGAGTATCTCTGCTTTGCTGTGGTCCAAGTACTATGACGTTCATGAAATCACAATCTTCTGTGGACTTCATGGACTCTCGCTAAGGGCATGTATTATTGTAAGAACCCTCTGATTGAGTTGTTGCTTTGCAAACACTACTCAACGTTCAAGACACAGTGAGTCAGGAACACATCTTCCAGTCCTTGACTGCATTCGGTCTAATGGCCCTTGAAGATCCTTTCCCCAATGTCTGACATGTGTAAGATGAATAGCAGTAGATTTATAAAACCCTCAGGGAACTCAGTCGGGATAGAAATGAGGTTACTATGGGGCTCCTTCAATAAAGTGGTCTATGGAAAGACTTTATTCAATCAACAACACTGACATGTTCCACTCATGCATTTAATCTTTTTAGGTATTTGAACAACGAGAACCTGATTTAAATAGACATTTTCATTTTCTCTCTGCATGTTAGATACAAATAATTCAGGTTCTTCATACATTAAAACAAAGTTAAAATGGATCAGTGAATGCTTTGAATTTTCATGTTTATCCATAGGAAGTAGTAGTAAAAAAAATTAAAAAAAAAAGTGGTAGTAACATAACCAGAGAAATAAAGCACATTCTATCATGTTTGTTTCAATAATTACCTTGCATTTTGAGGAAAGTGTGATCTATTAAATTATGGTCTCTGTCACAACAGACTGATAGTGCAGATATTAATCTACTTTTACGAAGTACACTCTGACTCCTAGTAAGCACAAGGTGAAATCAATGGTGTAAGGCTCTATGTTGCTGGTTGTTGTGTATCGTGGAGTTGGTACTGACTCAAAGCTGAACCTCCAGTGGGTTTTCAGAGGCAGTAAGTCACACAGGAGGAGATTGCTCTTCTTCTTCCGTGGAGCAGCTGGTGGATTCAAACCATGTACCTTTGGATTGGTACTACGCATATTGGAAAATCCTTTCATCTTAAAACCTATTTCAGAGGGGTTGAGGACTTCTAATAAAACTGTAGTAGAGGCTTTCCTGGGAACAAGAACAAGACCTGTTCCTAATGTATCTTTAAGCTGATTTGTTGGTCAGTTACAATTGGTGCGTATGAGTATTACTTAGCATTGCCTTCGTGCAACTTCAAGTCTGAAAGCCTTTCCAATGGTATAAAACCTGCACATAAGGCAAGTGAAGGTGACTGTGACAAAGAACTATTGGAGAGTAAGGGCTGAGTCACGTCCAAGTGAGGGCAAACACCGAGTGTGCATAAGCCTGACAAGGGTGACCTGGAGACAGCCTGTAACTGAAACGAGTCACAAGGCCTGTGGTCAGTATGCTTGTTCAGCACAAAACAGTAAGAAAAAGGTGGCAGTGATTCACCTTATTTAACGCCGGATGCTTGGGGAAGGAGTAGAAATTACAGCTAAAGGAATTTTGCTTGAAAACAGTTAATAGGCAATTATAAACAGTAACAAGAGGAAATAAAGAAATAAAGTAGAAAGTATTTGAAAGCTTATGAGTACCAAATAAGATTTATTCAGGTAATAATCAGTTTCAGCAAAGTTGCTGTCAACTTAAGGAGAAGGACAAAAGTTATTTGAAGAATAAATGCACATATGTATTTGTATCTCTCCTCTAAAAGAATGAAAGGAGCACTTGGTAAGCATATTGGGGTTTGATGGCTCTACCCAGGGTCAAGTTTTTAATAAGTCAATATACACAGAAGGGTCCCACACAGCAATCTCATTACTTAAAAATGTGAAATTTGCCCGAGCTTATACAATTTTCCAAAGAAAACATGTTCAGATTGAACTCTAAATTACCAAAACTCCAAATCAAATGCTTCTAGTCAAAGCTGTTTAGATGTTAAATGGCTAATATCTCAAAGAGAAGACTTCTAATACGCTTCTTTGATTTTTTTTCCTGTTTTGCAAGAGAGCACTGTTCCTCAATGACCCCAAAAGGGACAACATTATTCTGAAATAGTTCCTTAAAAAAACTCGTGAAGTGTGTACGCAACACTTGTGGATTTTCAATAATCTTTATTAAAGAGGTATGAGATCATTCCATTGGAATGCAAGAAATTGTTTTCTTTTTCAGAACTCGGCATCAAAACACAAATCCAGATGGCCTGTATTTTTACTTCATTTGTGTTTTCATTATCAAAATAGGGTTGGGTTTTTTTTTAAAAAAAAAAAAAGAGGACAAATTGTCTGTACATACACCACATTCATTCACTTCCCATAACTTTTTGTAGGTAAAGTGATTAATCAGCTAAAACTGCAAGATGATCTAAAGAAAGGTTGCTATTATTGTTGTTGTTGGGTTCTGTCAAGTCATCTGCAACCCACAGGGACCTTGTGTGCAATAGTTCTGAAGCTTGCCCTGTCCTGAGCCAGTCTCACTGACTCCAATACACCTGCCCCCCATTGCCATAGTTACTGTATCAATCCATCTCTGGAGTCTTCCTCTCCTGCACTGCCCCTCCACCCTTCTAAGTATGATATCCTTCTCCAAGGATTGGTCCCTCCTGACCATTTACCCCAAGTATGTGAGATGGAGCTTCAAAATCTTAGCCTCCAAGGAGAACCTTGGTTTCACCCACTCCAAGACAGACCTATTTGTTTTCTTGGCAGTCCGTAGTATGTTTAGAACTCTCCTCCAACATCATAACTCGAAGGCGTCTATTCTCCTTCTAGCATCTTTAGTCATTATCTAGCTTTCTGATTCATAGCAAACAACTGCAAAGACCATAGACTAGATCAGACACACTTTAGGCTCTAGACTGACATCGTTGCTTCTCCAGTACTCTGGAAAGGTCCCTGACAGCAGATTTACCTAATGCAATTCACCTTTTGATTTCCTGACTGCTGGTGCCAAAAGTGTTGGTTGTGGAGCCGAGCAAGCTGTACCTGTTAACAACCTCTTCTCCATCAATCATGGTGCTGCCAATTGGCCCAATGGTGAGAATCTTTGTTTTCTTGATGTTGAGCTTCAATCCATATTGAAGGCCGCAGTGCTTGACCTTCTGCAGCAAGTGCCTCAGGTCCTCCTCAGTTTCAGTAAGCATGGTGGTGTCATCTGCATAGAGTTGTAATTTCACATATCTTCCCTAACCGTGATCTAGTTTGTTTTGAATTGGCAAAGAGTCCTGAATACCCCACGGACTGACAAAAGAACAAGGAAGCCTGTCTTGGAGGAGGTGCACTGAGCTCCTTAGAGGCAAAAATAGTAGAACTTCTCAAACACCTTGGACCTCAGTGTTGTCCAAATGAACCAGTCTTTAGGAAAAGGCATCCCAATGGAAAATGCAAAGAGTCAGCGGGAAAGAGAGGAAGATACTAGGCAAGATGGATTGGCACGGTGACTGTTCCGACAGGATCCAGCACGGCCAAGATTGGGAGGATGGTGCCAGAGAGGGTCATTTCCAGGTCTGTGGGTCATAGTACTGCTGTGAATGATAATAGACCCAAAGGTACCTACCAAGGTAGAGTTGTTGGAAACCACTTGAAAATCATTCACAAAACATTTTCTCGCTGTGGTTTCTAACTTTATAACTGTTGTTGTTTTTTCTAGTAATAATCTTAAAAACATAACAAACCACATTTTGCTCGTTGTATGATGCCCAAAATTCTCTTGTATTCCCTGAGATGTACTAAGCTCATAAATAAATGGTGAGACATTTATTGCCTATGATTTCTCAGCAGTTATCATGCATATGGAGGAATTCTTGGGAAGCTATAAAAGTCTAACCCAGGCTGGGTAAGTGACAAATGTTAAACAATAGAATTGACAAATACTATGATTTCTAAATGTCCAGTCAAATATCTGTTCAGTTTGAGACTTGTAACTGACCTGCCAGCAGGCTTTCGGAGGCGGTAAATCGCGTGGGAGGAGGTTCCCCATCTTTCTCCCGTGGAACAGCAGGCAGATTAGCACCACCGGCCTTTGGATTAGCGACGTAACTCCTTACACGTGAGCTACCATAGTTCATCTTACTTCATTAGAACCAATAAAATGTGAGCTTATACATCGAACAGCTGCTAAAAAGCAGCATTTTGAGTGGGCAAAACACTGGCATAAAACTTATTAGCTTATCAAATGTGGAACTTAATAACAGAACACCCTGTTTTGAGAATATAATTCAGGAAATTAAAAAAAAAATAGAGAGCCTTTTAAAAAAATAAATCCATTTTATTTTAAGGAAAAATTATAAAGCCATTACCTAGATACTTCGTTTACTTTAAGGAACGGCAATAACCTGTCTTTGCTACAAAATATTTAAATTATCTTTGGGATTTGAAAGCTGGCTACTTAAATTACTTGGGCTATTAAAAAAATCCAATCCAGACTCATTCTCTTAAAAGATGTTCTTCCTCATGAGATTTCTGCTCCCCGAGTCTCCTAACACCTAATACTGAGAAAATGAAAGAGCAGGGACTGGGAACCATGTTCTCGTAGCTGTTAAAATATATATTCTGAAGCTTAATTTGCAGGTAATAAGACTTTGAAATATGTTTTTAGTAATTATATAATAAAAATCATAAAGCACAGTATAGTTCATAAAATTAAGTTATTAATAATATTGTAAGACCCAGAAATGATTCATCAGTGAAATGATTCTACTCTCTCACCTAGAGTTAGAAATTTTGTTTAATATCCCTAAATCCTAAGTGAAAACATTGCATCTGACCTTGGTACATTTCAATATCTGATTGTGTAAGAGAAATATGCCTGTTTAAATGTTTCTAGGAGAAACTTAAATCCTCTCAGAGTAAAATGAGGCCATCCAGAATCTGCATTTTTTCACATATAATATCCATCATTGAAAATTAATAAACATGAGAAATGAAGAAGCCAAACAATTAAATATCAAGAGGGACAAAGGAAAACAGATTGTAGAGACAGACCCATTGTGATTGACGTTCTAGAACTTTGAGGCAAAGATTTCATGTTAATTCTTAATTGGGAAGGGATAAATTCTGAGTCTATTAATGATGGATGGTTTTATATCCATTTAATTTCCCTAAAAATTACAATTACAAACCTTTCAAAGGGGGAATCACAGTGAGTGGACTCCGTATTTGTCTCAACATTCTGAAAAGTGCACACAGTTCATTATTACGAACAGGGAAAGGTGAAGCAGAACAAGACAAAACTAAGGAGACAAAGCATGAGGTCCAGGTCTACCAGAGCAGCTCAGGACTGAGGAGGAAACGCCACTGTGGATAGATCCATCTTATATCCAACTGAGCGCTAAATCAGAAAAGAGAAAGGGAAGAAAAAAAAGAAATCAGAAGTGAAATTTTAATTTTTCAAAAGCAATCAGAAATCAGAAGCTGTATCTGTGTGACTGAAAAGTTAAGCAAAGAATTCAGCAGCTGTTCAACACCTGGGAATGTCAAGGTTTAATATATCTTGTTGACCTAAAGGTGCTAGCTTATTTTAAACAGTTCAACTCACCATTGACGCCCTGAAAGCGCCACGTCTTAAGAGGAAGGAGCACATTAAAGAGTTAGGAACATTTTCTTATAGGTAACTGAGAAATTGAAATGAATGTACTACAACTTTAGAACTATTGACTATCAAAATGCTGCCAGTTGCTACAGAAGGATTCAGAACTGGGGTCAGTGGCCATAGTAACCATTCCCTGAGCAAGTTCTTGCTCAGATCCCTTTAAGCAACATGACAGACATCCTGGAGGTGAGTTTGGGTCTGTTCTGCTTCCCCTTCTGGTCAGCACCGACCCCTCTGTGGACTAAAATTTCTGTGCTAGGAAACGGGTGTCTTGAGGTGAGGACACCCATAGGTAACATGCTATGGGAGAAGACTTGGTAGCACTCAGGCAGATTCCCCTGAGGGTTTTTTCTGAGCAGGACAGCCCTGCCCTATTCAGTTATGGTTGCTGCCAGTCTCCTGGGAACAACCACATAAGACATGTAGCAGTAGAATCTGCTCCCATAGTCAGCACTCGGCAGTCAGCCCTCAGCATGACTCCTGGTATACCTCACAGTTCAGACCTCCAAAGATAGTAGGAAAGAGCTCCCAAGTGGTCAGTCCCAGCCAGTCTGTCCAGCCCTCCAGGCAGCACCCATTACTGCTGAACAGGGGTTTCTGAGCTGGGGAGCAGGTACCTTAAGTGGAACTTATCCTCACAGCCAACAATCTACTTGGAGCTTCTGGCAACAGTAAGCCAGAAATCTATGAGGGGCCACTCAGATGTAATGCCCCTACCAGGTAACTGTCAGCTGCCAGGCTGCTGAAAATTGCTCGAGAATGGCCCTGTAGTGGAGTCTGGTCCCTTACTCAGCATTTGACCTGTCTGCTTCTTCACACTGTGCCTGAGTCACCACTACCCACAGGGCAGTCCTCTCTGGGGGTTCATGTGAGTCTACACTCTTCGCTGGTCAGCACTGAAGACTCTTAATTGAGACTTCTGGTGCTATGAACCAGGCATCTTGAGTGTACCCTACACACATGGCCAGTAATCTTCCAAAGTTCCTCAAGCAGACCTACCTGTGGGGTCCAGTTGAAGTGTGACAGCCCCAGTCCCACCCCAGGCTCGCCACAGTCAGCTTAGATGTCGCTGTGGATTGCTGTAGAAGGTCATCTACATTGCAGTCTTTTCCCATGGTTTGCACTCAGGCTACCTTCTCTACACGCAAAGCTGAAGTCTCTGAAAGCAACAGAGCAGATCTCTGGGGGCCAGTTCATATGTCCCCTCGTCCTCCTTGTGAGGACTGAGGACAGCTGGCTGAGGCTACTGGGCTTTTAGGATTAAGAGTCATAAGTAGATGCTATACTCACTACCATCATGCTATGGAACAGGAGAGAATCTAACAGCAACAGGGCCGACTTCCCTGGGAGTTTATATTTAGAGTGTGACAGCCACTCTCCCATCCAATCACTGTCAGCTGCTGAGCTGAGGTGAACTCCTGCAGACAGTTCCCTTCAGGGGACACAGGAGGGGGTCCTATGAGGGGAGATTGCTCCCCCAACCACCACAGTGTCCCTGGGGCTCTGAGCCTATTAAGACAGAGCTCATGGGAGTCCTGCAGAGCCTGTCTCCCTCCCTGAAACAGAGGGAAGATGTTCTTTGCTTTCCCTGAATGCCAACTCAGATATTAGTGGCCTCCACAGAGCAGGGAAGAGAGTCAGCCTCAGGCAAAACTGGAGGACAGCACTCATTTCCAAAGGGAGCTCACTGGCTGAGGGGTTTGTGACTGAAAACATTGTTGTTGACAAGACTAGAGAGAGAGAGGCTAGCATGACCTGGTGAACAGATGGATTGGTGTGTGCTCGCTCTCCTGCCTGGTGACACCTACTGGTACATAGATGAACCACATCTCCTTCTCCTGTGTTTTGATCAGACTGACAGTTGAATGTTGAAAACTAGTATCAGAAACTTTAGGATTCTAATTGTATCAGGGAATAAAAAAGAGATATCATAAAGAGAGAGAACAAGTACTTAGCAAAAGTTGAAAGTTCTGCCCACTTAAGTTTTGGAATTTTTTTGTTTGATTTTTATTCATTTTGTTTTGTTCTGCTCTGTGTGTATGTTGGTTTGTCGGTTTTGTATTGAGGAGTTTTTCTCCCACGAACAAAGTGTGCAAAAAAAACCAACTACATAGGAAAGCTGAAAATGTTAACACCCTCAAAGATTCCATAACCAAAACAAACAAACAGAAAAGTAAGATCTACAAAGAAAAGGGAAGCAATGTCCACATGGCAAGTAGCCATCCAAGATGCCACGATTTTGAGCAGCAGAAGAGACAGAACAAGAAAGATAATTAGAACACGGCTACGTGCCCTGTAAGGAGCTGCCTCCTCTGTCATGAGACCAGGAGAACTGAGTAATGCCCAGCACCATTCTTAACATTTTAATCAAAGATCCCATAGAAGAACCTTCAATAGAAGAATCTTCGATCAAAAGGGAAGAAATGCAGAAAAACATTGCAAATTCTCATTGAATCTAGGCTTTCTGGAGTCAAGAAGGCTGGATGAGCCTCGGAAATCATTGCCCTGAGATAATATTTGTGCTTCAAATAAGCAATATCACTTCATCATGCCAGACAATAGCTTAACTAGCAAAGATTATCGGCCTCGAGTATTGTGCTCTTAATGTCTATGTCTATGGAAATAAATGGACAACAGCAGCACAAAAGTCTAAAAAGGAATATTAGCAGGCAAGGAGCGTAGACTAAGAACGGTCACACAAACTCATAAAAGTAATCAATATTCCCAAGTTTAGTATTAGAAGGTTTGCGTGTATGTTCTGTTGAGCATATTCTTTTTATATTAATTTATATTTTTATTTTATTAATTTTAACATTGTGCATATTCTTAACACATCAAAAAATTAAGAATGAAATTGACCAAGGGTATAACACTATGAAATAGAAAGTCTAAAAAAGAAAATAATAGAAATTATTTACATGGAAAAGAAAATTCCAAACATAAATTCATTGTATGTGCTTATTGAAATAATGTGATTATAATCACATAAAGAATAATTGAAAGATAAACCATAGAAATTATATATACTGAATTTCACAGGAAAACAAGAATTGGGGAACAAAAATAAGAGCATCTGAACCATAGGACAATATTGAATAATCTGGTGTAAGTCTGAAATGTTGTTGTTATATGCTATTGAGTTGACTACCACTCATAGCGACCCTATGCACAATGGCTCTGAACTCTGCTCTATGCTGAGCTAGTCTCTTTATCTCTGATACACCTTCCATCATTACCCCAGTTATCATGTCAATCAGTGTAACCTGGGTCTTCCTCTCCTACATTGTCCCTTGGCCCTTCCAAGCATACTATTCTTCTTCCTGGCTAAATCCTCAAGATATGTGACATGGAGGCTCAAAATCCTTGCCTCCAAAGAACAGCTTGATTTTACCTTCTTCAGGACAGACGTATGCGTTCTCTTGGGGGTCCATGTATGATCAATACTCTTCTCCAGAACCTCAACTCAAAGGCTTCTGTCATCTTTGGTCATTGTCCAGCTCTTTGATGCATAGCAAGTAATTGCAAAGGATCAGACATCCTTGCTTTTCAGCACTCTGGAGAGTTCCCTAACAGCAGATTTTCCTAATGTAATTTATCTTTTGATTTCCTGACTGCTAGTGTCAACAGCGTTGATCATGGAATCGAGCAAACTGAAATTGTTAACAATCTCAATCACTTCTCCATCTCTCATGATGTTGCCAAGAGAATCTTTGGTTGGTGAGAATCTTTGTTTTTTTTAATGTTGAGCTTCAATCCATATTGCAAAGTACAGTCCTTGACTCTCTGCAGGAAATGCTTCAGCTCCTCCTCACTTTCAGCAAGTAAGATTGTGTCATCTGCATAATGCACATTTTTTATGTCTTCCACATATCCTGATGCCACATTCATCCTCATAAAGTCCAGCATCTTGATTAATCTGTTCTACATATAGACTGAAAAGGTATAGAGACAGGACACATCCTGATGCACTCCTTTTCTGATTTCAAACCATGCACTCTTTGCTTGCTCTGATGACTGCCTCCTTCTGGTCCAAGTATAGGTTTCATGTGAGCACAATCAAGTATTCTGGGAATCCCATTTTTCTCAAGGTTAGTCACCATTTATTGTGATCCACATAGTCAAATGTCTTTTCATAGTCAATGAAACACAAACAGGTATTCCTCATTCCTTTGGTACTCTGTTTTCAGCCAAGATCCATCTGACATTGGCAATGATGTCCCAAGTGCCATGGCCTCTTCTAAACCTAGCTTGTATTTCTGGAAATTCTCTGTTGATGTACTGTTCCATTCACTTTTGGATAATCTTTGGCAGAATTTTGTTTGCATGTGATATTAGTTATATTGTTCAATAATTTCCATACTCTGTTGGATCACCTTATTTTGGGATGGGAACATTCAGTTGGACCTGTCAGTTGGACAGGTAAGCACTTCCAGGACAGCATCTATTTTTTGAAATATGTCAATTGGTATTCCATCAATTTCTGCAGCCTTGGTTTTTGCCAATTTCTTCAGAGCAACTTGAACTTCCTCCTTCATCACCAGTGCCTCTTGAACATAAGTTGTTGCATCAAATCCTCTGTGCCAGCCAGTTCTTTTTTGTTACAGTGACTTTATATATGCCTTCCATCTTCTTTTAATGGTTCCTGGATCATTCAATATTCTGCCCATCACATCCTTAAGTATTGCAATGTGAAGCTTGAATTTTGTTCTTCAGTTCCTTCAGCTTAAGAAAGGCTGAGCGAGTTCAACCCTTTTGATTTTCTGAGTCTAGCTCATTGCACATTTCATTATAGTACTTTGCTTTGTGTTCCTGGTCTGCCCTTTGAAATCTTTACTTAAGCTCCTTACCTTCTTTATCCCCCCCCACCCCCCCCTCTCATTTGGCTTCTCGGCAATATTCTAGTGCAATATTCAGAGTCTCTTCCAACATCCATCTCAGTCTTTTCCTCCTTTGTCTTTGCAATGACCTTTTGCATTCTTCATGGATAATATTCTTGATAGGCACAATAATAATAGGTGACTGGAATGCAAAAGGTAGGAATGGAGAAGGCTGGAAATAAAATAATAAAATTTTGTACAGTCAATGATTTATTAATTGCAAATACCTTTTATAAGAAACCTAAAAGGAGACTATATACATGCTCCTCCCCTGATGGTCTGCACAGGACTCACATTGACAACATCTGTGGAAAGAATCGTTAGAGAAGCTCAATATCAGCTGTGAAAACTAAACCAGGTACTGATTATAGAACAGATCATCAACTACTTATACGCAAGTTCAAATTGAAGCTAAAGTCTGAAATGAGTTTTAGAAAATAATGAGGAAAAACATCAGAATGGGCAGAAGAAGTGTTTGAAGAGACGACAGTAGAAAGTTCCCAAAGAGAAAAAACATCGTCCACCCCAAATTCAAGAAATTTGCAAACAAACACGGAAAAATGACAAAACAACACCAAATGTAAGCATGTACTACAAGAAATGAGCATTAACACATGGGGTGCGGAAAGCAGCCAGATCGGAGAGAAATTCATTCAAAGATTAAGCCTGAGTTGTGCCTGATTTCTCATTAATAGCCCTTGTGGGGAAGTGCATTTGTTACGTGTTGGGCTACTTATCAAAACGTTGGGTGTTTGATTCCACCCATCCACTGCAGGATACAAATGAAATGCTCTCTTCCTGAAGAGATGGACGGCCTTGGAAACCTGGTGGGATGTCACCAGGAACGTCTGCAGGATGGTGGGTTTAGGTTTTAAATTTTTGGTTTCTAATTAGAAACTATGGGTAGTAGAGACAAGAAGTTATTATTTTAAAGTGTGAAAAGAAGCCAAACTAAAATTCAGCCTAGAATTTCAAATCAAGGTGGAATAAACCCTCCAGCAGTAAGATAATGGAAAATTTCCTCTAAGAATATTTGATGGAATTTGTTCTCAAGAGACCGTCACTACAAGATATATTTTGAAAAATTTTGTGCTGAAGTAAAATAATACAAAATAGGTAGTTTAATGTTAGCCTTAACAAAAAATATTTGAAAGAGTATTATCTAGTCTAGTAAATAAAGAAGATATATTTGGAAAGTTAAAATATATATAAAAATAAGTGTATGGCAAAAGAAGCACAATTAAGAAGCTGTAAATGTCTTAAAATGAAACATTGTATTTTTTAGTAAATGTTTGTTCATTAATGATTTTTAATGCAACATATATATTTTTAAGGCATATTCTTTCCATTTAATTTCTCCCCCCATTCATTCATTGTTGCACATTTTACTCCCCACCCACCCTTTCCCCACTTCATTTTTATCTTTAAAGAAAAAAAAATTCTTTCATTGTTATACAATACCCCCCACCCAAGTCCACAATGCACTTTAATATGCATTTCTTTTTTGGTTAATTTGTCATGAAAATAATACTTAATCCTATATTCCTTTTAGACAGTTCTTTCCCTCATCTGTTTCAATGCAGTATACATTATCTATCCCCTCTTTTCTTAGGTTCCCCCCAACCAACATTGTATTTAATATTCAAATTGAGACAAGTAACGAAAGAAGGAAAAGAGCTATTCATCATAAATATAATTATTCAACATAATTTTGTACACTTGGGTCTCACCATATGGAAGACACAGACATCAAACTGACTACATCTGTGAAAAAAAGAAAGTGGTGAAATTCAGTTTTGTCAATCATAACAATGCCTGGAGCTTACCCCAGAACTACCCATCAATTGCATAAGAGCAAGTTCAAGTTGAAACTGAAGAACATTAAAACAAGTACACTGGTTAGTCTGAATTTTTCTTTATCTCATTTGAGTATCAATGTTAATTGCTTTGTGGAAATCCGGCCATTTTCCTTTATGTCTTATGCTCCAAAACCTCTTTTCTGACATTGGGATAATCTGGCTTCTAAAAGTTAGATGGAGCTCACCAGTGCTGCTATCTGATCCTGGGAGAGTTCTTGGATAACATGCTCTTTTTCTTTGGGATCATTTTGATAAATTGTGTTTTCCAATGCAGTAATTCTTTTCATCAACACTTTTAATTTATTTACATATAAGTGCGCACAGTTATCTTTCATTTTCAAAATCTCCTCCTTATTAAAAGGGAGGAAGATTACCGGTGGCTTAATGGCAAGCAGTTGTGCTGCCAACTCTAAGACACGTGGTTCAGAGCTACCACTACTTCGCAGGAAAACATGGATGATCTTCCAGTGGATTGGCTCTTTCAGCCTTTAGACTTGAAGTTGAGAGAATTCTTTTTGTGCTCTCCCCACCCTCACTGTTTCCTTCAAGACTGCAGAGTTTGGCTACAGAAGGGATGCTGAGAAAGTCCCCCGGGGCCTGATCCACAGGGCTTTCGTCCAGATTGCTACTGGTGAGGAGAAACCATGATACAGAGATTTCCAGTCCTTTAATGCTCGGAGGGAAGTTTGTTACATGGCTTCAAGAAAATTGAGAATGCTAATGTAGTCTGAGTTTCACAAATCCTCTTGAAACTGCTGTTTTATTATAAATTTGAAACTTTTTTCTGTTTATGCAAGACATTTTGAACAAGTTTTAATAAGGCATTTAAATATCTCTTGCTTATTCTGAAATACATGTCTCTCTAATAATTGGAATGAATCCATTACTTTTTCTCACAGCTTCAAGTTCAGAGCTAGATAATGAAGTTAAGCATGTATGTTTTTCCTTAACTGAGATTTTGAGGCTGATGACTCCTCAGGAAACTAACTCTCAATTAAAAACTCTTTGCATTCTTTGGGTGGAAGGCTTTGGGAGTTTCCTGTAATTGCTTACACTGACTTTTCCTAGCTTTATTTCAAAGTCTTGCCTTACAATCATAACAATTACAAATATAGTTGTGGGTTATATTAAAAACCCATAAAGGGCAATATTTTCCTGCATTAAGAAACATACTCCGCTGTATAACATGGGAGAGGCGAGAGAGCATTATGCTGAGTGAACTAACTCGGGCTCAGAAGAACAAATACTGTGTAAGACTATTATTATAGCAATATAAGGACAATCAGTGAGATGTGTACAGATATACAAAGAGGAAAGGCGAGGGCCGAGGAGGGTTGAAGATGGGAGATGGAAATCATGGGTCAAAGAGTTTGAGGGGTTGCAGAAAGAGAGTGGGAAAAATGTACATGAATTAAGAATAAGTTTTAAAATAAGGCTAAAAGAAATATGCTGTCTTCTCAAAAAGCATTTAAGAATCTTGACCAGGAAATGTGTAATAAAGTGTGTGTGTGTGTGTGTGTGTGAGAGAGAGAGAGAGAGAGAGAGAGATAGATTTCGGTTTTTACATCTTTTACATGAGTGATTACTTTTATGGATTTATAATATCATTAACAAATTCCAATGTGTCTGAATAATTTTTCCTAAAATAATCTCTAGCCTTGAATATACTGAAAAGCAGCAGGCGGATCAGCGGTGATGCGAGCACTTGACGGCCGTCACCTGGTCTCGCTGCCTTGGCTGCGCTGGCCCTCACCAGCTGGGCGACCTTGTTTTTCTCAGATGGTCCTCTCTGCAGTGAAGAGTGTGGGAGAGATTATCTCTTTGGCTCCTTTCAAATCTGAGATTCCTTATGAGCACCAGAACTCTGCCACTTGGGACTATTTAGTTGCTTTATTCCACTTAACTGCCGACTAAAATAGCAACAGCGTGACCTACCACTGACTCCATGGTGAAGAAAGACCCACTGGCGTGCTGCAGATGAGATCGCTGTCTAGTGAGGCCTGCGGGACAGCTCCAGTGTCCTGGCGGGTCTCTACGCAGTAGCATGCAGTAAGGGTGTGTTATACTCAACTCCCCCGTGTCGTGGTTAGGGTAGACGGCCCACTCTATAGGCAGAATCTCTCAAAACCTCATCATGTGGAAATTATCTTGAGATGTTCATTAAAAACAAAATACCAAACAAAAAAGGCCCAATTGTGTGTCATTTCCAGGCCTACAATTGAGTAAATACCAAGTGGAGTCCAGGCCCATGAATTTTTAACCATTATTCCAAGTGTTACCAATTCAGTGCTGTGTTACCAATTCAGTGCTGTGAAAGACAAAAGCCCAGAAAGAAAGGTTTTTAGCTCCTTTGCTTTGTAAACTCTAACTGTTGTTCTCCGTCTAAGTCTAGAGTCAGTGTTACATGAGGAAGTGTGTGAAGAATGAGAGTACAGAGACGTATTTAAGAAATATACCAGGAGTCAAGCAGTAAGATCAGGATATTTTGTTTTTATTGTAGCAGTTTGTAGATGGAAGGTAAGTCCTTTCATGAAATCAAAACACAGAAGCTTGAATATCCTCAGCTATAAAGATAAATGGAGTCTTAATACATCGATCCCATTAATGATCCTTCAAAACAGAATAAATGGGCAATGCGTCACACAGTAAGAAATTGGTGGGTCTGGAACATTCTTGCCTATAATAGATCCATATGTATTCACCCTGGAGGTTAGCAGGTGTACAAGCCTACCCCTCCCGGATTCCTGTTGGGGACTGATGAGGATTCCCCAAGGTGTAACGTCATGTACGACAGAATAAAATTCCCTGATCGTGTAGAATCATAACAATTATTGCTTTATTTGAGTCTATTATTGTAACCACTACATGATCCATCCCATAGAGGGGTCTTCTTCTTTTCACCTCAACCTCAAGCTCTACTAGAAGAAGCACTAAACCTCCTGATGCAAACAATATGTAAAGCTAAGGATTATCACCTGCACTTCTAAGGAACTTTCTAGATGTGCCTCTCCCAAGACAGATATATTTGTTCTTTCGGCAGTTCATAATACAGTCTGTATCCTTAACCAATATGGTAACATAATGACATCAATTGTTCTTCAGACAACTTTGACAAATACATGAGGTAACTGGCAATACCATGGCTTGGGCCAGGAGCACCAAGGTCTTCAGAGAGGTATCTTTGATTTGTAAACCTTTAAACTAGGTGATCTTTAGCAGTCAGCTGACTCCAGTGAAGTAAGTCTCTGGATTTACTGAATGCTTCTTCCATGCTCATTGATTGTTGATTCAAGTAAAACCAAAGCTTGGAAAAAAGCAATCTTTTATCTGCCATTATCTTGCTTCTTGATCTCTCTGAGAATTTTTGTGGTCTTCACATTGAAATGTAATCCATACGGAGATGGCAGTCTTATCTTCATCAGGATTTCAAGTCCTCATTTTCAACAAGTGTGGGTCATCTGCATGTTGGAGGTTATGGGTTGTTGGGTTTTGAGGGTTTTTTTTATGTTGTAGGTTATTTTCTTTCAATACTGATTTTCCATTCATCTTAACATAATCCAACCTCTAACATTGTTTGAACAACATACATATTGAATAAATGTGGTGACAGGATATAACCTTGATAGACATCTTTTGTACTTTTAAACCATGTATTATTTCTTGTTCTGTTTGAATGATTGCTTCTTGGCCTATATACAGATTCTACACGAGGACAGTGAATTGTGTTCTAGGATTCTCATTCTTTTCAGTGTTAGCCTTAAACACAAGTAAACATTTTTCTAGTAATTCTCTATTTTAAATGAAGATGCATATGACATTAGTAATGATATATTTTATCCTATTACCTCTTCTGAATTTACCTTTAATTCCTGGCAATACCCTTTCAATAGGGATTTCTGGCGGCCTCGTCCTAAAAAGCTGAGCTTAAATCTTGAAAGCACTTGGTTCAAATCGACCAGCTGCTCTGCAGAAGATGGATGGACGATCTCCTACGGTGCAAATAATTACCTCTGAAAACCAACTGGAGGGTCAGCCCGGATCCAGTTCTGAGTCTGTGGTACACAATAAAAACAACATATATTACTATAAACATTTTCAAGAAAACCATTCTCTTCAGAAATTTTACTTAAGGTAGGTATTAATGTTTGATAATTTCCACATTCTGTTGGATTTTCTTTTAAATAGGCACAAATATAGGTCTCCTTCAGCTGAGATGTCAGAAATTTCCAGAAAACCACTCATTTGTTCAAATATTCCAAATGGTACTCGGTCAGTTCCTGGAGACTTGCTTTTACCAGTGCCGTAAGTCCAGCTTGAATTTCTTCCTTTAGTATCATTTGTTCTCACTCACAGACTTCTTCCTGAAATGATTATGCACCAATCAGTTCTTTCTGGTATAATGAGTCTGTGTATCCCATCAGTCTTCTTTGAATGCTGCCCACATCATCAATATTTTGCCCATAGTTTCCTTTAGTATTGCAATTCATTAGGACTTTTTTTTCTCTCTCTCTCTTCAACTATTTCAGTTTAAGGAATGCAGGTTGTAGTCTGCCATTTTGGTTTTCTAACTCCAAGTTATTGCACATTTTATTAGAATATATTGCATAGTTTCCCCAAGCCATACCTTGATACTTTCTATCAGCTTTCTTACTTTATGATTTCTTCCATTTGCTTTATCTTATCTATATTCTAAAGCAAGTTTCAGAGTCTCGGTGATATTAATTTTAGTATTTTCTTTCCAAATTTTTAATGACCTTTTGCTCTTTATCCAGTATCATTGCCAAGGTCAGATGGATCTTGGCTAAAAGCAGAGAGTACCAGAGGAACGTCTATCTGTGTTTCATTGACTATGCAAAGGCATTAGACTGCATGGATCACAACAAATTGTAGCTAACCTTGAGAAGAATGGAAATCCCAGAACACCTGATTGTGCTCTTGTGAAACCTATACTTGGACCAGGAGACAGGAGACATTCATCAGAACAGAGCAAGAAAACACTGTTATGGTCCAAAATCAGAAGAGGAGTGCATCAGGGATGTGTCCTTTCTCAATATCTTTTCGATCTATGTGTAGAACAGATCATTAGAGAGGTTGGTCTTTATGAGGAGGAATGTGGCACAAGGATTGGAGGAAGACTCATCAATAATGTGCATTACGCAGATGACACAACCTTACTTCCTGAAACTGAGGAGGGCCTGAAACAATTGCTGCAGAAGGTCAAGGACTGTAGTTTGCAATATAGATTGAAGCTCAACATCAAGGAAACAGACTCTTACCACTGGGCCAATTGGCAACATCATGATACATAGAGAAAAGATTGAGCTTGCTTGATTCCACAATCAACACTGTTGGCACCAGCAGTCTGGAATTCAAAAGATTAATTACATTGGGAAATCTGCTGTCAGGGCCCTCTCCAGAGTGATGAAGAACAAGGATGTCAGTCTAGAGAATAAGGTTCATCTGATTCAGGCCGTGATCTGGTCTTCGGAATTACTTGGTATCCATGAAGAGCTCGACAATGACCAAGGATGACAGAAGAAAAAATTAATACTTTTGAGTTGTGGTCCTGGGAAGGAGTATTGAACATACAATGGACTGCCAACAAAACTAACAGGTCTGTTCTGGAGAGGGTGAAATCAAGGACTGGAGACAAGGATTCTGAAACTCTATCTCACTTATTTTGGGCATCTAGCCAATCTTTGGAGAAAAATATCATGCTTAGGAGGGACAAAGGACAGTGCAGGAAAGGAAGGCCCCAGGTGAGATGGACTGATACAATAACTGGGGTAATAAGGGTAGATAGGTGTATCAGAGACAGTAAGATTGGCTTAGGATAGATAAAAATAGAGCTCTTGTACGTAGGGTCACTATGAGTTGTGGTTGACTCAATGGCCTATATCAACAACAACAAACGTCCCTGATGCCATCAAACAAATGATTTTTTTAATATTCAGTCATTATTGTCCAATACATTGTATCTGTTCATGAGATGGTCTCTAAATTCAAGTGAGGTCATATATTTTGATACTCTTGGACTCATTTCACATTTTTATCACCTTCAAGATGAACTTGTATGTGAAATATTGATGGTCTGTGCAGGTCACCATGACCCTGTTCTGAGTGTTATATTGTTTCTCATCTCTTTCCACAAATGAAGTTGATTTCTGCGTGTTCCACCAGGTAAGGTCAACAATGAAGAGTTATCATTTGTGTTGCTAAAAAAAAACAAAACACAAAAAAAAAACACCAAAACCCCAAGTTTTTATAATGAATAATTCACTGGTTTTGTAAAATTCTACCATGCTATCTGTGTCAATGTTTCTATCACCAACACTGTATTCCCTATCAAACTTTCTTAGCTCCCAGTTTTCACATTCCAATCAAAAGGAATTATCAATGTATCTTGATTGCAAGCTTGATTACTTTCAGACTGTGCATGATATTTTCAATTCCTTGTCTGCATCTGTAACTTGGACTATAAATAAAGACCAAAAAGTGATGCCTTTGAGCTGTGGTGCTGGTGAAGAATATTGAATATACCATGGTTTGCCAAAAAAACAAACAAATCTGTCTCAGAGGAAGTAAAGCAAGGTGCTCTGTGGAGACAAAGTCAGTGAAATTTTGTCTTACATACTTTTCACATGTTGTGAATAGGGATCAGTCCCTTGAAAAATAGATCAGACTAAGAAAAGTAGAGGGTGAGTGAAAGAGAAGACCATCAGTGAGATGGGTTGACACTGAGATTGTGAGTACAGCAGAGGTCACGAGGACCATGCAGGATTGGGCAAGTACAAATCTGCTCTTTATAAGGTAAAAATGAATTTTGTTGACTCAATAGCACATAACAGTCACAACACAAGTTGGTGGTGGTTGTTGTTATGTGCTGTCAAGTAATTTTCAACTCATAGCAATCTATTCACAAGAGCCCTAAACCCTGTTCTATCCTGTGCCGACCTCACTGTCTCTGACACACTTACTCCCATTACCCCAGTCACTGAATCAATCCATCTCATTGAGGACCTTCCTCTCCTGCATTGTTCCTCCACTCTCCCAAACATGATGTCCCTCTCCTAGGACCAGTCCTTCCTTGCAACATACCCAAAGTATGTCAGACGAAGCTTCAGAATCCTTGTCTCCAAGGAATAGACTGGCTTCACACTCTCCAGGACAAACCTGTTTGTTCTCCTAGCAGTCCATGCTATATTCAACACTATTCTCCAGCACTACAGCTCAAAGGTGTCTTTTATTTAACTTTATTTATAGCTTTTGTTATGTGCTGTCACATCAGCACCAACTCAGAGCTGGCCTTCTAATAGGTTTTCAGAGACTATGACTAATACGGAAGGAGATTGCCCATGGAAAGCTGGCAGATTCTTACCACATGTCGTGGGCTGGTAGTGAAACTCTTTCTAACTAAGCCACTAGAGTTTCCTAGTTTATACAGTCGGTGTGTAAATATGAATGATACATAATCGTATTAACAGTCTTTCTTGGATAGGTATAGACAATAACCTATCAGAGCATTGCAGTTACAGAATGAATGATCAATTACTTTTGTAAGACATAGACAAACACATGCTTATGCTTTTGAACTATGGTGTCTTTCAACTATACAGCAAACTGAGAGAGGAAACATAACCCACTTGTCCTAACTCTCTCTACATCTCTACTCTCTAGGGATTTATTGAATGCTTAACACAAAAAGAAGTGCTTAATGAGTATTAATTGAACAGAATCATAAGAACAAAGTTCTTGGCAGATGTTGTAGTGGTTTTTTCTCCTTTTTGTAAAGATCTCTAATTGTAAAATAATTGAGCATTACTGAATTGGAAAGACTTTTCCTGTAAACATGTCAATTTCCTTCAATTTTCTATTTATTAGATGTATGAATCTTGTTAATTTACCACCTTGGTAAAATAGAACAGCAGATAAATTGTCTAGTGTTCCACCTTTGGCAAGAACAGACTGAGTAATTAAGATGTGCTTTCCTCCAATGGCACAGAGACCTGAACAACAGATGAACCCACATTGCTGTTCCAAGCAAGTGAAAGTGTTAGTACCTTAAATCTCTTAAGTTTTATTTTATAAAATAGTATATTTATATATATGAACGTGTGTCTCTGTGTGTACCTGTGTGCACACCCATTCACACATGTATGTACATATACATAATCCTGGTGGTGTAGTATGAAACGTGTTGGGCTGCGAATCAAGGATTCCACAGCTGAAATCCACCAGTTACTCTGTGGAGAAAGGTGAGTGTCTCTTTAAGATTCATAGCTTCAGTAACCTAAGAAAGGAAACTGTGAGTTGGAACAAACTCCACAGAGGTGGAGGATAGAGAGAGAGATACAGGTATAAATACATAGAAAGGAAAAAAACATGCAAGGTTGTTGTAAATCTGAATTGACTCTGGAGATTCCTATCTCTCTACCTCTCACTCTTGCACTTGCTCTCGCACTACACACACACACACATCCAAGTTAGATATCATGCCTAGGAAGTAAAATTCTTCAAAACCAAAGTTAAAACCAAGGCAAGCAAATAAGAAACAACTTTGAAGATGCAAGAAGAACAACTGTGGGCGAATGTGAGAGACTACAGCCATCACAATACACAGGTCTGGCAGATGATATTTCTACATTCATGTCGTTAGGAACTATAAACATACCTATGCATACAGCAGAGTCAATAAAGGGAGTAGTTGCCTAAACCCCTTAACAGTAACCAAGCGCTCTGCCGGGAAGCGTCGCTGGGTCTAGCCCCTGGAACTCTACACTTGGAAGACAATGAGGTGACTGGTAAAACCTAGTTTGGAAAGACAATGTTTAGCGTCTCTGCTGAGAAGCAGCTGAAGCTGAAGAGCTCATAAGCAGTCATCTTAGGGACCGCTATTGATCATTCCCTGTTTGAAACAAAAGAGAGGGAAGAAACAACAAAGCTCCATAGAAATAGTCCAAAGAACTAACGGACCACATAAACCTCCATTCCCATGACCTTGGGATTAGAACTCCATGGTGCCTCCCTAGCACTGTGGACCTCTCCTCCTGAATGGAGGGAATGAAAAGTGGGAACTCAAACTCAAAGCCAAAGATAGCCAGGTTCCATGAAAATGAGAATTACAAGGAGCCGAAGATGAAGGAAGCATAGTTATGTGAGATGCCATCATGAGGAGTAATATCCGTGTGACTTGGAATCCAGAACAGAAAGGCACAAGGCAGGAAGAGGGGCCGGGAGGAGCACCGAGAACATCATTGATTTCGTGAAAGAAAAGTTTCCAGATATCATGAAAAGTTAGAAAGTATACCTTCAAGAGGCTGTGAGAACTCCTAACAGGGAAGAACCTGAACGAATCACGTGGAGGAAACGAGAGGAGTGTAGCTACACTGTGAGCACTGTGATGAATGGCATGAAACCAAGTCTGTATGAAAGACTGAATGAGAAGCCAATTTGCTTTGTAAACGTTCAATGAAATCACAATAAAAAATAAAATCTAACGCAGACATGTATTTAAATGTGTGTAACATGTTATCAAATAATAACATTTCATATTTAATGGTAAAACACATTTTGGATAAGTATATATTTTTGGTGTTATTTTTTTCGTTAGCAACAAATGTCTTTTTACCTTAGCGTCCTCATACTGGAAAATTCTTCAATTAGAACTGTTAAGAAATCCCTTATTTTTTATTTATACTTCTTCAGTACTTCATCTCAGAGTAAAATGTTCCAAAACACTTGATATATCTTTATATTGCTAGTTTTAGAATTTTAACTGTGATTTTCATTTACTTTTTAAAAAATTTAAAATACATTCCTATTTCTTGTGCAAAAGGAGAATTGATTCTGATGTGGCAAAACCACAAAGAGAATGATTCTGAGACAAAGATCTAATCATTTGATAACTTCAACATTCGAAGAAGAGAAAAATTATCACCCTAAAGCTAAAATTAATACTGGTGGATGAAATAACCTTTTTTGCTTATTAAAAATATTTTATGGTGTTTTTATTGAGATTTGGGTGAACGTTTAAAAAGCAAATTGGCTTCCATTCATCTATTCACACAAAATTTGGTTTATGACATAATTCCAATTCCTCCATCATCACAACATTTTTCTTGTTTCTCTAGGGAATTCTCAGTTCCATCCTTTGCTTCTACACCTTCCTGCCCTCTGTGCTTTATTCCTGGGCAACTTTCAATCTGGAACTCTGTGAAGAGTGAGTGCTTCTCTGGCCTCAGCGTTCACCTGATAGGTTTGTCCATTGTCTGGATGAGAATTGAACTACAGGAAAAAGTTTTGTTTCCGATTCAAAGGGTGACAAATGTTTTGTACTCTTGGAGGCTCCACTGATCCCTATTGAATCAATAAGACTGGCAATTTTTCTGTTTTTAGGGTTTCCTCCTCATCACGTCTTCTGTCGGTGACCCTCTCCTGTGGCTCCATTTAGAGTGCTAGCAGTTGGACGCAGGAGTGGCATCCACTTCCTAAATAACACGCCTCCAGAAACTCTATGAACTTTGATAAATGTCTGTGGCTGTAGAGGGACTTCAGGCCTTTTGTCCATGGGGATCGCTATGAGTCATGTTCAACTCAAGGTAATCAACAACAAACACAGCGGTAGGACCAAGTGCCATCACTTTCATCAGACTCCAAGGTCATGATGGTTGAGTTTTCATGGTCCATTAGGTCTTGGGATGATTTGGTTCTATAAATCTATTCTTCCTAAAATACGAACTTTAAAAAAAATTCTATCAGTATCCTTTTTATTTAAATTGATTCTTTGGTGGCATTACCCATTTAAATTCTTATTCGTGCTGTCTGCATCTTCTCCTTTCCTTTTGTTTGATTTGCCAGTTTCTTGATTTTATTAATCCTTTCTTGACACAACAGCAATCAACAACACAACAATTATTACTGATTTTTTTTCTGGTGTTTTACATTTTGTTAAGTTCTGCTTTTAGCTTTGTTATTTCCATTTTAATGGAGACTGTGGAGGTGAGTTTTTTGTTGTTATTTCTTTCTTTTCAAGGCTGTGTGTGTGCTTGAGCATATTATTTTTGTTTCATTGTTATTTTTCTGATTAATATTATGTTCAAATTTTTGTTAAGTTCTTTCTTCTTTCATTGGTATGTATATATATTGCTATAAAATTTCCTCTGAGCACTACTTTTGCTGTATCCTAAATGTTTTGCTATGTTGCCCTTTCATTCTCATTCAATTCAAGGATAATTTTTATTTCATTTTTTAAATTTTTTTTCTCTTACTCATACATTTTTTAAGCTAAGTATTATGCAATTCTCATAGATTTAATTTTTTCTTAATCTTCCTGTTGATGATTTGCTGTTGATTTCAGAGCATTTTATTCTGAGAAAATATTTTGTGGTATTTTGATGTTTTTAAATTTAAAGAAGTTTTGGGTTTTTGTCTAATATACTGTCTATTCTGGAGAATTTCCATGTACACTGGAAAGAATGTGATGTTTTTTGTCCTCAGTATACCTAAAAGGTCAACTTGTTTAATTCCTCTGTGCCTTTGTTGAGTTTCATTGAAAGTAGTGTATTAAAGTCTTTGATCCAAATGCATCTCTATGTTAAATAATCCAAGAATTTGGACTATAAATGGAAGAACATGACATAAAATCAGAGAAACATTTATCAACAACCTGTAATATATATATAACAAAATTATTACTTGCTGAAAATGAACAAGACTTGAAACACTGAAGAAGGTCAGAGATAACTAGCCTTCAGTATAGCATACACAAGAACATCAAGAAAACAAAAATTCTCACAATTGGACCAAGAAGCAACATCAAGATAAACGCAGGAAACATTGCAGCCGTCAGTAGTTTCACTGCACTTGAACTCATAATCAGTACCTATAGTAGCAGCTCTCAAGAAATACAATCTGCTATCAAGGACATTTTAGAATTCTGAAGAACAAGAGCATCAATTTAAAGCCTGAGGTGCTCTATCCCTAGCCATGATATTATCAACTGATATATATAGACATAGATAGATCTCAAAGTTGGACAATGAATAAAAAAGACTATAAAAAGGATTGAAGCCTTTGAATTATAATGTTGGGAAAGAGTGCTGAATATACCAATCTGAGCATTAAAGATGCCAACAACTCTGTCTTCGAAGCAGCACAACATGATCCCTGGAAGCCAGGAGGGTGAGATTGCATCTCATATACTTCCAGCATGTTATCAGGATGGATCAGACCTTGTAAAAATTATATTATGCTTGAAAAAGCAGAGAGAGGGTCAGGGAAGGAGAGGAAGACCCTCAGTTTGAGAGACTGATTGTGGCTATGACAACAAGACGGAGCACAGCAGAGACTGTGAGGTCTGACAGAGTCCTGTTGTGTCGTACACAGCTCAAGGCCATCCCACACCACCACCAAATTATTATGCAGTAGTCTGTTTCCCTTACTTAGAGATTCAGTGGGTATTTCATTGTGTCTTTTTATATTGACTACATATGCTCTCATGTTCAACTAAGATCCTTATATAATAACATCCTTTCTTATCTCTTGTTTATTTTTGCCTTACAGTCTGTTTTTACCAGAGATTAATATTGTCATTCCTGCTCTATTGATTGCCATATGCTTGACTTTGCCCCCTTTGAATTTTAGTCTATTTTTATCATTATGTTTTAAAGTGTGTCTCTGGTAAACAGCATATTAATGGGGCATGTTTTCTGATCCATTCTGTACTCTTTTTCTCTTGACTTTGCATTAAATCCATCCACATTTCATTTATTTATTGACAAGTATAATTTTATCACCGTTATTTTGATTTTTTTTCTTTTGTTTCCTTGGTTTTATATGGTGCTGAATTTTTTGCTCTATTTAATTTTCTTTGTTAATTTTGTTTATCATTTTTACCACCTTTTTCTTTGATTCTGTTGTTATAGTATTTGTTAAGAGGCCTCCAAATTGTTCCTATTTTTTTTGTTTGATAAGAAGGTTTAATATATGTCTTTGCTTTATCTTCTAAGTTGCTTTTATTCCTATGTTTAACAGTCTATTCTATGTTTCCCCTTGATCTTTTTTTTTAATTGTGATTTGAGTGTAAGTTTATAAAATATACACTTTTTCCTTAGTTGTTAATTTTTTTTCAGGGTTTTTATATGTAACCTCACTGGTTTTGTGCAAGGTTTCTCCAGAAAAATTGGACCTTAGCCGCCTTCTGCTACTTTTTAGATTACTTTTTATTTTACCCACCTGTTTTCCCGATTCTTCCCCACCCCACCCCCACATCCATGCTTAGTTTTGGAAAGATTGATTATGATTTATCTTGATGATTTCTTTTGGAGTCATTTCTGTTTGGGTTTCATTGCCTTTCTTGATAGATTATCTTTATTCCCCGCCCCCATGATGTTGTTGTTGTTGTTGTTGCTGTATGTCCTCAAGTCAGAAAGAACTCAACTGGTCCTCCAACAGGTGTTCAGAGGCAGTCAATCACACCAGAGGAGACTGCTCATCTCCTGCCTGTACATCAGCCGGGGGATTCGAACCATCTACTTTTGGTAAACGTAATCCCATGCCCCTAGCAGGCAGAGCTCCTTTTCAAGATATTGGGAAAAGAATTAGCAAATGTTCAATAATTTCCTATATGACTGTGTGTTTCTGCCTACTTTGGAATCCCAATAACATAGCAGTCATACCTATTGATGTGTCTTACATCATTCTTTCTTCGTTATTTTTCTTATTGTTCTAACAAATTTTAGTGAGACATTTCTCTTTCACCTTGTTAACCCTCTCGGTTCATTGATCCGATTCTACTTGTCTTTCCTTCTGGTACACTATCTATTTATGACATTTTAGTGTTAATGTTCTGATTAACAAAACATCCTATATTTTATGGTTTGTAATTTTTCCTTTAGGGACCTCTGGTGGCATGGAATATAGGAGGTTGCACTGTTAACTCAAATTTCGTAACTCTCTGATAGTTCAAATCTACCAAAGTCTCCATGAGTAGAAGAGGAATAAATCCTCCTGTGAGATTTACAGCCTCTGTTTGGACATGTTGCCAGGAAGAACCAGTCCTTGGAGAAGGACCAGGGGCAGGGACTCCAGTCAAGAGCGATGCTTGTGCCCATTCAGGAGATAGCTGAAGGCTGGAAGCGGCTCACGAATGATGCCTCGGTGGCCATGGATTTAGAATGAACTCCAGTAAATGTGAGGGGCGGTGTGCACCTGGGAGCAAATCCACGGAGCTGAACCCAGGACGCGGCCAGGAGCAGGTCCCCCCGTCAGAGATGATGCCTCTATCCGTCTAGGGTATGGCTGCAGACTGGGCATCCATTCAGGAGCTGCTAGCAGGTGGAGAGTGTGTTGTACATCAAGCACTAGATCCATGGGACACGGTCTGACTGCAGGCAGAGTGTCATTGTTACTACATGCCGTGGAGTCAACTAGACTCATAGCTATCTATGAACGTTCGGTCAAAACCTTGCCCTAAAATATCCCATCCCCGTGAGCTCTGTCATACTCAGCCCTTTGTCTTCAGCACAGTACCAGTCCGTCTCACTGAGGGTCTTCCTCCCTTCGGCTGACCCTCTGCCTATCTTAGCATGATGGGGTCTTCCAAGAACTGACCTCTCCTGACAACATACCCAATGATGTGAGACAAACTTTCACCATCCTTGCTGATTTCACCTCCTCAAAGACAGATTTGCTTGGCAGCCCACACAGTATGCTCAACACTCTTGGTCAATGCCACAATCAAAGGGCATCGATTGTTCTTTGGTCTTATTCATCGTCTGACTTTTAGATGCATAAGAAACACTTGAAAATGCTATAGTTTGGATCAAACGTGTAAGCATTTTAGGGTTCAATACTAAGATGTAGGCAGAGTAAGGACGACATGGAGGAGTAGCACCGGCCACCAAGTGTGGGGAGAGGTGCAGTCAGTCCTCGCACCCTGCTCTCTTCAGAATCTCACTTGCTATGACTTAAAATACTTGCGCTGACACAGATCTGCTCACAATTCACTGCCCCATCTGTCTCCTCGTTCAATGCTTTCATTCAGTTCCTTCTTTCAGGTGGCATTTCTGCCATGTCTGTCTTTTCCTTTGACGTTAAGAGTTCCAGGATTATCACCCTTATTGTTATATTTATCTTCTCATCTTTGTACTGTCTGTCTAATCCTCTCTTTACAGAAGTCTTCTCTCATGGCAAAGATTTTTTTTTTATTTTATTAAAATAAGAGCATAAAGATGACAGAAGGAAATATGAATGAATATTTATGTTTTCTTGAGGTAAGAAATAGGTTTGTTTTCATTTGTGACAGTTTTATTGAGATATAATCCATAAGCCATAAAATTTATATATTTCAAGTTTTCAGTTTAATGAGTTTTAGTGTTTTCAGGGCCTGATGGGTAGGGAGCTGCACTGTAAACTCAAAGATTTTAATCCATAAGCTGCTCTGAGAAAGAAAGATGGGTAATCTCCTCTTTGTGATTTACAGCCTCAAAAGAACCAATGAAGGATAAACTATGAATCAGATACAACCTAACAGCAAAACGTTTTAAGTGCAAATTCATAAGAAGCCTCATTGATTAGTGGTAACTCAATGGCCTGCTAACCAAAAGGTCAGCAGTTCCAACCCACTAACTCCGCCATAAGGGAGTTATCAACACTTGCTGTTGTTGTTGATTGCCGTTGAGTCGAGCACAACTCATAGCGATGCTATGAACAAAAGACCTGAAGCCTTTCTGTAACTATCATCATTTCTCAAAGTTCATTGAGTTTCCAGAGGCATGTTGTTTAGGAAGTGGATGCCACGTCTGCTTCATGAGGGCTTAGTGGTAGGGAATTGTGCTGCCAACACAAAGGCATATGGTTCAAATCCACAAGCCCCTCTGTGGGAGAAAGATGGGCGGTTCTTGCCTCTGAAACTGAGCTAAAGATTCAGCCATAGGTCAGTTCCAACTTGATGGTACACAACAACAACAACAACAACAACATCATCTCCCAGAAAGAAGATGGGTAGTTCCCTTCTTAAAGACTTGCAGTCTCAGAAACTTGATAGAGGATTGTTATGAGTCAGAATTAACTAAAGAACATCGGTAAGTTTGCTGGTGACAGTATATTCCTAATCTTCTGTAAAAGAACTTAAGATTTTAAAAAATAAGCAAAAACCCGAAACCAAAGATGTCACTTTAGTAAGTAAGTGGAGTCTGACCCAAGCCAGTCTTTTTCAATTACTTATATGCATTTAAATTTGCATAAAGGAAAATAAGACAGCATTTATATGGCCCTTTTTTATTAAGATTTTTATTTTATTATGGTTTACTAATAAACTTCGTATACATTGTTTTCCCATCAAATCTTTCCTATTTCCTTAATGTACTCCCCTCTACCCATCAAATTGTGCAACCCTATGATTGTGCCCCATCCACCCTCCCCCCGTGTGTATCCCTCACCCCTTAGGTCCTTATGCACATTAGCAAAGAATGTTGACAATATCATGGAATGCCAAAAAATGAGCACATCACTCTTAGAAAAAAAGATAACCAGATGTTCTTCAGAGGTGAGATAGTGAAACTATCTCACTTTGAACATATTACTGGGAAAAATAAATTTCTCTAAAAAGGCATGATCTTTTGTAAAGTAGAGGTCCAATAAGAATGAGAGACAATGCTGAATGAGGTGATCTGAGGACAATAGACACAAACACCACAATCATCATGAATACTGAACAAGTCTGGGCGTTATTTTATTCTGTTGTGCATAAGGTCACTACACTTCAGGGCTGACTTAATTGCAACTAGTTGTATTTAGACAGTTTGTCACTATTTCCACTACTGATGCATAAGAACCACAAGAGAAAGACAGAGGATAAAAGTCAAAGTGTAATTTTTTTGGTGAATAACCATGGCTCTCACCAAGAAAGGGCCCCTAATACATTAGCCTGTAGAAAGGTGAAAGGTAGAAAGAATCAGTTGTTGCCGTGATGGGCCTTGCGTTGGAACCAACTCACAGCTGACTCTCAAGTAAGTTTTCAGAGGCCGTAAATCAAACGGGAGGAAATGATCCTTCTTTCTCTCACAACAGGTAACGGATTCCAACTTCTTGCATTTGGTTTGGCAGCTCGGCTCCTTACTCTTGCCCAAGGTGATGATTTAACATTATAATGAAAGATGCTAGCAACTGCCAACTTCAGTTCTTGCCAATGAACGTGCTTAGCCTGAAATCTTGGGAAATTTTTTGTGTAGCATGATTCTGATGTAACGTCTTCATAATGAAAAGGAGCTTAAAAAGCACCTGGATAGAACCTGAAGGAAATCCACACTGTCTTAATTTGTGAATGACCTTCATAAAGAGACTCCTGACACTCTTCACCCACTGGCTTTCTTAGCGCTAGACATGCCAGGCAATGGACCCGCTATTGTTGTTGTTGTTGATTGCCTTCAAGTCGAGCACGACTCTATAAAAAAAGGCCTGAAGCCCCTCTACAATCTTCCCAAAGTTCGTAAAATAAACTCTTACCTGCTGAGCAAAGACAAACAAACAAACAAACATCACTAGAGGTAATTCTAAATCAAGGCAAACTCAGTGTTGAAGGCTAGAAACCCCTGGAGATTTTAAGACTATTCTTTCCCAAGATAGTTCTGAATGAGTTCCGGCTACCAGGTTTACTTCTAGTAGTGAAGGGCTTAACCATTAGCAGAGACTACTCTTTTCTAAGGACTATACTGAGGCACCAACGTTCTCCCCCTCTCTACGTTATTGTCTATTCTGGACATTTGATACAAGCCTAACAACATAAGATGTAGCTTTTAAATTCCCGAACAGGGAGCTCTAGAAGCTTATTCACAGGGCTTTGAGCTCCAAGCCCAAAGGACATACCTTTCTTGTTGTTTAAATCCACCAGCAGCCCTAAGAGAAAAAGATGATGGGCAATTTTCTCCCGTGTGATTTACAGCCTTGGAAAAGCAAGGGAGGGCCAG
>NW_006399950.1:4612167-4615044 GCF_000299155.1 Elephantulus edwardii | reverse complement strand
TATCTCAATCTCTTCACCATCCATACTGATGCTGCCAATTGGTTCAGTGGTGAGAATCTTTATATTCTTGATGCTGAGCTTCAATCCTTATTGAAGGCTGCACTCCCTGACCTTCTGCAGCAAGTGCTTCGGGTCCTCCTCAGTTTCAGCAAGCAGGGTTGTGTCATCTGCATAATGCAGGTTGTAGACTAAGGTGTGCTTAATTCAGGCCATGATCTTCTCATGCTTTGCATCTGAGAGCCAGTCGATGAACAAGGATGACAGAAGAAGAACTGATGTTGTTGAGTCATGGTGTTGGAGAAGGGTATTGAATATCCCACCGACTTCCAAAAGAATAAAGCAGATATGTCTTGAAAAAGTTCAGCCTGAGTGCTTCTTGGAGGCAAGGATGGTGAAGATTTGTCTAACTTTCTCTGCACAAATTGCTAGGAGACACTGTGCCAGGGAAAGACGAATCATGTTTGGAAAACTGGAGGGCCAGCAAAAGAGAGTTAGACCCTCAATGAGACACGTTCATCAGTGACTGAGCCATGGTGTGTTATATGATGAGGATGTCAAGGGCAAGACAGAGTGCCGGTCTGTTGTTCCCAGGGTTGCTACAAACGTTACTTGACGGGAAGCAACCAACAGTCATAAAAATGTTAAAGTTTATTTATTGTTATTCCACATCCAGTTCTATCACAAATTTTATTTTATAAATTTTGCTTGCCTTCCAAAATTTATTTTCAGTTATTCAGATCTATTTGTGGTGAATTTTAAAAGAATGACATCATTTTAATTCAGCTAAAATGAAAGGACAATAGTTGTAACTAAATGAAAGGTGAAAAAAGAAAACATATAGAAGATATAAATAAAAAAGATTTGTGAATAACTAAAGACAATTCCAAAATTGGCTCTTTGTAAAGTGTAATGAGTCACGAAATGTTTCTACTGAACACACAAGTTTAATGGGTGCTAATCATGGTACTAGTACTGCTAATGCTGAAATGGTGAATATGTTTTTAGGTGTCACCCGGCCAGAACAACTGAGATCACCACCACGCTCAAACCCACTGGTGCAGTCCTTACACCATCTCATCTTGTTGAAGCTTTTGCTCTGTTTTGCCGACTTTCTGCATTTTCTATCATGATGTTTTTGTTTGTCTTTTGGAAGGACATCTTGAAAACATGCCAAAGTGTGTGAGAAGTTTCACCGTCCTTGTTAATAACAAAATGAATAGAGTAGAATTTGTTCCAAATTCTACATCAAATCTTTGTTGTGATGAAATAATAATGAAGAAAGTGAAACTAGAATCTGAAATTCAGCCATCTACAGATCCCATAATCTGTATCTGAAACATAGATGCTGTTTAGTAGAATATTTTTTTTTTATTTCAGTGGCATAAATTCTTAGAGCACGGAGTGTGAAATGATTGTCAGACTTACAGTGCACTGTTTGAAAATTCAATTTCTGGATGCTAAGTAAGGTTTTGTAACCGATTTCTATTTCTAGGTTGCAAATCTAAGAGTGAAAATATTGAATGGGAGTGGCTAGCTACTATACCCTGCATCAGTCTGCTCTGTTTGTTTATTTATTTTTTTAATTGTTCAGCCCTAAATGACTTAAATTATTTTTTGAGGAGTACACATAGGTGTAGTGATTGGTTCAACTCAAATATGTTTAATAAATAGAAAAATAATACAATTCACAATAAAGATATGTTGATATATTTAAATGGCAGGAATGGTTGTTGCTTATCTTATGAACTGGAAAGACAACTTAACCAAGAACTAGAAAACCATTTTGCAATTGGTTGTTCTGCCACTATGACAATTTCTGTATATGTCATTCTTTTTTTTTTTTTTTTTTTTGGTGAGAAAAATTTGTATTTATAATTAGCCACCTGGACTCAGTTTAGATGATCCCAGTTTTGTTGGCAACATCCAAAGCATCACAGTCAGGAGCAAGTCAAACATAGGCCTTCTTCTCCATCAGGTCTAATCAAAGTGTTGACCTTGGCCACATCAATGTCATAGAGCTTCTTTAAGCTTGTTTAATTTTGTGCCTGTTGGCCTTGACATCCACAATGAACACAAGTCTTCTTCATGGCTGACTCGGTGGTCAGGGGAAATTTGATGATGGCATAGTGGTCAACCTTGTTTCTCCTGGGGACATTCTTTTGGGGTATCTGTACTGCCTTTGGAGTCTCAGTGCCTTAGGCCACTGGAAGGTGGGTGACGTGCAGATCTTCTTTTTTTTTTTTGGCTGTGGTTGCCCTTTAGGATGCCTTCTTGGCCTTTAATACCATTGCTTTTACTTCAGTTTTGGGAGGGGTGGAGGCTTCCTTCTTCGCTTTTGGAGCCATCTTTGTAGAAAGACTGTACGTGTCATATCTTCATGAGGCCAAAAAGAAGTAATTAAGTTCTCACAAAATGGAAATTTGGTAGGCAGAGGTATTTGAATTTGGTACTCCATTTCAGCAGGTTGTGTCTAAAAATATGATAGCATAGGAAAGAGCAACTTATACATGTCTAAAACAGCATGTGAAGAATTAATAGGAAGTGATGAAGTTTGATCAACCCTGTTCTTTGTACTAAGTATAGCTTCATGTTTAAGGTTGTCTAAAAATTCCTTTCTCGAAATTTCTCATACAGATCAGCAAAGTGTTTTGAACTGGATCAATTGGCAGCATCAGGATGGATGGTGAAGAGACTGAGATTGTTCACAGCTTCAGTTTGCTTGGCTCCACGGTCAACACTCTTGGCACCAGCAGCCAGGAAATAAAAAAATATGTTGCGATGGCGAAGTCTGCTGTTAGGGACCTCTCTAAAGTACTCAAGAGCAACGGTGTCTCTCTGGAGACTAAGGTGTGCCTGATACAGGCCATGGTCTTTGCA
>NW_006399950.1:4600772-4612067 GCF_000299155.1 Elephantulus edwardii | reverse complement strand
GTGATTTACAGCCTTGGAAAAGCAAGGGAGGGCCAGCTATAAGTTGGCAAGGAGCTTAAGTGTGATTTACAGCCTTGGAAAAGCAAGGGAGGGCCTGCTATAAGTTGGTAAGGAGCTTAAGTTTTAATAAGAAACTAAAAAAAAAAATTGTCCATCTTTCTCTCACTAAAGCCTCTGGTGAATTTAAACATCCAGAGAGACATTACCTTTGGGTTAGACACCAACTCCCTACGGACTACACACCTGAATAAGTTCCATTGTGTGTGGGGGTTTTGGGTTTTGTTTGTGGTTTGTTTTGTGTGTTTTTAAATCCTTTGTTAGTTGGTACACATTTGGATTGTTTTCATTTTGAGGTTATTTGTGAAAAAAAATTGTCACTGAAATTCATGTACAGTTTCTAGAGTGATTTTGTTGTTGCTGTTGAAAAGTTGGTATATTCCAAAGAGTGAAATTCCTGGGTCAAAAGTTAGCTCTACGCTTAATTATTTTTTTATTTCTCTCTTCTTTTATTTCAACAGCTCCTCAAATCCCAAGGGAATTCTGAATATCAGTGAGTGCTTAAACTTTTAAGGAATGAACAGGCTGTTCTAAGACACTGCACCAAATTGCATTCCCACAGTAATCTATGAGGATTTTAGTCTCTTCAAACTCACCCAACATCATTAGAATTCAGAGTCGACACACAGCACTCAACCTTGGATTTTGCAGATGTGAAATAGTAGCTTATTATTAATTCAATTTGTCTTTTTCTGATGCTTTTGAGCTGTTGTACTGGAGAAGAGTATTGAATATACCATGGACTGCAAGGAGAACATACAAGTTTGTCCTGGAGAGAGTGAAACCAGACTGCTGCTTGGAGGCAAGGATTCTGAAGCTTCGTCTGACATACTTTAGACACGTCACAAGGTGGGATCAGTCTTTGGGGAGGGATGTCATGCTTGGGAGATGGAGGGACAGGGCAGGAGAGGAAGACCCTCTATAAGGTGGATTGATTCAGTGATTCGGGTAATGGGGGTAGGTGTGTCAAACACAATAAGATTGGCAAAAGATAGAGAAGAATTTAGAGCTGTTGTACATAGGGGTGGTTATGAGTTGCAAGAGACTCGACACCACAGAACAACAACAACAATATTTGAGATAAGAGTGTATTATCAGCATATATCACAAATATTTTCTTGAGTTTGTATTTATAAACAATTCCATTTTAAACTGCAGTGAAGTCTCATTGATGTATTTTTTTCTTTTCATTTTGTCATATCTAAAATAGTATTGACTGAAGCCATGGGGTGGCACAGGATAAGACAAGATTCAGGTCTGTTGTTGATAGGGTCACTATAAGTTTATAGTTTCTGCTTTTCCATTTAAACTTAGTATTCATGTAAAGTCGTATTTCCATATGATGTGAGAAAGACCCAGATTCATACTTTTTCAAGTGAATACCCAGTTATTTGAGGGATATCTGGTGCCTTAGTGGTAAGGTGTGCTGCCTACTGAAAGGTACATGATTTGAATCCACCAGCTACTCCATGTGGGAAAGAAAAGCACTCTTGTGTTTTATAGCCTCTGAAAACCCATTGGAGGACCAGTGTTCAGAACCAACCTAACTGCGTAACAACCACCACCACCCAGTTTTTCTATCCCTGTTTTAAGAAGACTCATTTTCCCATTTATCTTTCCAATGTAATTGTTGAAAATCAAACGATCGTAAACATCTTTGAATTCTCGATTGTATTCCATTTCTTTGTCCCTCTTTGTGTGCATATATCTGTACCCATAGTCTTAATTATGGTTGTTTTGTTGTAAATTTTTCGATCTTAAGATACAAATCCAACAAATATGTTTCTTTTCTCATGATTCTGAGTTACTTCAGTTTTTGTAATAATTTTATAATAAGTTTTAATTTCTTCAATGAATACAACAGAGATCATGGTAAGGGTTGCCTTAAATATGTAGATTAATTTGGGGGGTTTTGCCATCTTAGTAATACTAATTTTTTCAGCTCCTTAATGTAGGATGTATTTGTATTTCCTTTTCTTCAAAGACTTTATGTGCCATCGAGGCCACCGGGACTGACAGTGACACTTGAGCACAACCTTACCTATCCTGTGCCAGCCTCCAGATCTCTTCGATGCCCCAGGCAATTTATCCCAGCAGTGCTTTGATATTTGCACCATACAAGGCTTGTGCATCATCGGTTAAGTTTATTCTGAAATATTTTCTTCTATTTGATTCTATTGTAAATGGAATTATACTCAATTTCTTTAGATTGTTTATTCCATTTGTAGAGAAATAAAGATAATTTTTATTATTGACATTATACTCTGTAACCTTAGTAAGTTCTTAAGCTCACTTATTAGTTATAAAAAATTTAGTAGATTTCTTACTATATATTTCCTCTATATGTTGTTGCTGCTGTGTGCCATCAAATTGGCACTGACTCACAGCTGACCCTCTAGTGGGTTCTCAGAGGCAGTGAATCACAGGAGGGGAGGTTGTCTATCTTGCTCCTGCAGAGCAGCTGGTGGATTTGAACTGAGTACCTCTGAGTCGGCAGAGCACACCTTGCAACCAGGTCACACCTTACAACCAGGTCACCACAACGCCCTTCATTTCTACAGGAATCAGATTTATTTGAAATAAAATTTATTGAAATAAAATTTATTTATAATTTTTAAAAATTTATTTTCATTTTATTTTTTTATTTTTCTACTAGTTTATTTATAAAATTCAAATACAAATTTGGACTAATTCTTTCAATTTCCCTCACCCCCCACCCATCAAATTGTACAACTCAGTGATTCATCCCCCCTGCCCCGCCCGCGGATCCACATCTCTCGGCTTCGAGCCTCTCCCATCTCTTCTGAATCCTTATCCTCGTTCTACAACAACAATTTTATACAGCATTTACCGTTATGGGACTGAGTTATTTCACTCAGCATCATGCTCTCCGGTCGTATAATTTTAATTCCTTAGAATTGTCTAGATTCTCACTAGGGACTCTGGTGGCACAGGCCATAAGGGGTTGAGCTGCTGACCCAAAGGTTGTGAAGTTTGAATCCACCAGCGGTTTCTCAGGAACTGGATGAGTAATATCCTCCTGGGTCACTTACAGCCTCCCAAAAACATGTGGGAGGGTAAACTGTGAGTCGTTTCTGATGTTACAGCACTGAATTGAGAGAACTTCAACTATAGTCTTCATTTGAAGTGGTAAGAACAGGTATTACCACTGTCTTCTCCATGACCTAACGCAATCACTATCATTTATTTCCCCATTAAGTATAGTACTAGTCGTGATTTTTTGTTGTTGTTGTCCCTGAGTGGGTTGTCAAATTTCCCTTCTATTCTTAGTATATGGAATTTTCTTTATCGTAAAAGATATTATTTTACTTGATGAAGGCCATGATAGTACTTCATAGGCATGTTGACTTCAGCATGCCACAGTAGTCACTGCATGACAGTGGTTTTACAGGCTGTCTATGAACTGCTTGTTCCTTGATCACACCTAACTAGAGAATAGAAGCATTTGGATTGTGGTGCTGGGATAGAATATTGAATAGATCAGGGACCGCCAGGAGAAGATAGAATTCCTAGAAGAAATCCAGCCAGATGGTGCACTTCCTCTTGCTTACTTGGGATATCTCATCATGAAAGATCAATCACTAGAAAAGGAGATCATGCTCTGTTAGGCAGAGTTAGGAAATAAGTTTAAAAAAATCTCTAATAAGATGGATTAACAGAAAAGTAGCAACAACAATGAGTTAACAGACATAAATGGCTATGAGGATGAGGCAGCATTTAACAACATGATGTTCGGTTATCCAGTGAGTTAGAGCCAAGTGAGCATACCCACTACTCGGAATATACCCTGAGAAAATGAGAACTGAGGCACAAATGGAGATTTGTATACCAGTGTTTATAGCAGCGTTATTCACTGTCGCAAAAACATGGAAACGGCCCAAATGTCCAGGCACAAAAGAATGGATTGAGAAATGATGGTAACTCTTCCTACGAATATGTTCAAGGTGTGAGAGAAGAAGCCTCACGTCAGAGCTTCCTGTTTTATGGCCTACCGTAATCCTTACACAAACCCTGTGGATCATTGCATGTGAGCTGACTGTAGGGACAGAGGCATAGCTATGAGTGCCGTTGTGTATTTAGGAGCATGGTGAGTGTTGATAATAGTCTCATAATTTCTAGGTTTGTTGTCTTCAACTCAAAACCACCACACTACCACAAACCTGGGGTGATGGCAATTGAGGACCCGGAAGTCTTTATCTGCTGCACTCGAGGTAAAGCCTCCACATTATGAACTGAAAACACTGAAAAGGAGCAGAGTAGACATGGCTTCTCAGCTGTTGTTGTTTTAGGTGCCGTTGAGATGAGTATGTTAACAGTGAGCCTGTTAAGAGCAGACATTGTCCTATCCTGCGCCGTTCTTACCACCCCTGACATATCATTGCTGTAGTCCACAGTAATCTGACTTGCTAATGGCCTTCCTCTCTTTCACTGACCCTTCACCTTTCCAAGCATGATACTCCTTTCTAAGGAATAGCCTCTTCTAACACATCCAAAGTATGAGAGATGAAGCTTTGACATCTTTGCTTCCCAGGGACACTGGCTGAAGTTTTTCCAAGTATGTTGTTGTTGTTGTTACATGCATGCCATCAAGTTTAGTATGATTTATAGCAACATTAAGAACAAAGGCTCTGAACCCTGTTCTATCCTGCACCATCCTCACACTTTCTAACACACAAAACTCCATTGCAGAAGTCACCGTGTCAGTCCACCTGGTTGGAGGTCTTCCTCTCCTTTGCTGACCTTCCACCCTTCCCAGCATCATGTCCCTCTCCAAGGAACAGCCCCTCCTATCAACATGCCCAAAGTATGAGAGGCAAAGCTTCACCATTCTTGCCTCAAAAGAGCACTCTGACTTCACCCACTCCAAGACATATCTATTCTCTTAGCTGTCCGTGGATGTTCAGTGTTCTTCTCCACCACCACAGCTCAAAAGGGTCAATTCTTCTTCTGTCCTCCTTAATCATTGTCTAGCTCTCAGATGCACAGCAAGTAATTGGAAAGACCATGGCCTGAACCTGTATTTTCCAAGATGGTTACCCAGAATTAGCTTTTGGAACTGGTAGCTGGAGATCATGAGACCTTCCAAGGGTCTGTTCCTCCTGGGAGATGACACAGCCCCAACTGAGAGCTGGTGGGGCATTGCAGGGCATCAGAGGAAGAAGCTATCACATCAGTGCTGACTCACAGTGACCTCTCACTGGGTCCAGTAGCTGGAGATTTTAAAGAGAAGAGATGATCCTATTTCTCCTGCCAAAAAGATGGTGATTTGGACCAGTAGAGGGGAAATACACTATGCACCATGCCATGGTTTTTAGAATAAGACATCATAGGTAAAAGTACATGAACAGAGTAACAGCTTTAACTATGTGAAATAATGTGAAATATATTTGTAAACTTGAAAAGCAACACAAAAGATATATTGACAACATGCATTTCATGTAAAGTTTATTATGCTTAAAATAACAAATGCTTTGACAAATCTCTAGGAAAAAATTAACACTCAAATAAATAAATGAGCAAAGAATATAATCAAGCAATTCACAAGATGCATATAACAAGCATACGGGACAAGGATAATGATGCTAGTAATAAAAGAATAGATTAGAGGAACACTTCCTATTCACAAATTAGACGAGGTATAAATGGCATTATAATATGCTTTTAGCAGGATGTAAGAAATTGGAAAAATATAGCATTGATGAAGGAAAATGAACAAATTTTGGCAAAATGAGTAGTTGTCATTGTTATGTGCCATCAAGTCATCTATGACCCATAGTGATCCTATAAATAAAAACTCTAAAACCCACCCTATCGTGAGACAATCTCACTGCCTCTGACACACCTGCCTCCCTTGCCTTACTGTCAGCCCATCTCATCCAGGGTCATTCTGTCCTGCACTGTCCCTGCACGGATGTCTTTCTCTAAGGTCTGGTCACTCCGGGTAACATGTCCAAAGTATGTGAGATGGAGAGTATAATCCTTGCCTCTAAAGGAAAATGAATAGACCGTACATTAAAAGTGTATGTAGTCTTGTCATGTTGCATTCGTCTTATTTGAAAATGTTACCATAGAGGGATGGATAATGGTGTATTTGAGTGTATGTGTACCTGTGCATATGGGTGTATGTGTAAGTCTAAGTGTTAACTACACTCTTACTGCTGTTGAGGGTTCTAGTGGAGCAGTTGAACAGCCTGGCAAATAAGCAGAAGAGCGGCAGTTCAAACCCACCCTCTACTCCACGGAGGGAGATGTGACAGCCCCTTCTATTAATGTTCCAGCCTTTGAAGGCCCAGGGGCAGTTCTGCTCTGTCCTGGGGGGGTCATTAGCAATCAGAATTGAGTGACTAAATGTGGGTTGGGGGTGGATTTTAATTGGGCATGCATATTGCAGAAGTAGGTAACTAGCTCTCTAATCTTCCTTACAAAAACCTAATGCTCCAAGGTTTGCTAATGAGCTTAATAAACTAGAAGTTCTTTTTCTAAGAAATTGTGAAGTGAATGATGATGAAATGAATGAAATTAGTTCAAGATACTAGTATAGCTGGAAATGTTGCAGAGTGAGTCCTTCCTTGGCATTTAGCCCTGCCATTCTATGGCCTACCCAATACCTTACCCTCTTAGACCATGATGGGGCATCCAGTAAGTGAAGTAAGCACGTGTGTAGGGCATCAACAACTCCTTAGGAACAGTAGTCATCCAGGACAAGCGCCAACAGCTGCAAGGAGAAACGAGCACTGTGGTGGAAGGGAGCTGGCAGAGGACTAACAGAATCACGTGAGTACGTTCCAGCCAGAAACAGCATTCACTTGAGTCAGAGAGATGACCGGCAGGTTTTCAAGCTACAAGACGCTTCCACTTACACAATTTCATTGATATCAATCTCCGATGGCCCAGCCCCTCCCATGTAATTGGAACTCCTTACTTCGGCCAGTCTCCTATTCGGGAAAATCTAATTTCTTTTTAACAAATACAAGAGGTAAAGGTGGACTGTGTAGTGTAACTCTTGCTACGTTCACTCAATATGGAAGTGGATCCAACGAAGCTGTCACTATGCGAGGATAGATCACACTTCTCTTAAGAGGGCTTTGAAGCATTTTGAGACACCCGTCTTGTACGTCCATGTCTGATACGCAGCTCCTCCAGCCACGAAGGTCCTCCAGCCAGGAAGGTTGGCAATGCCCTCTGTTATGATACCAACACAGCACACTGTAATGCTCATCCAGGCACAGAACTGACGGACACCAGTCCAGATGAACACAAAAGCAGGGAACTCAGAAATGTGGACCATTGCAAAGATTTGCATCAAGTCACTCTGACTGGAGAGGGTTTGTGCCAAGGCAGGGCTCTGATGGTACATGATGTGATGCCCACCAGAAGGGCAGTTTTGGGATCTCCTGGATCCACGAGAGAAAGACGGGCAATCCCCTCCTGTGGGTGAACTGAATACCGTCTGGAGGGTCAACTATCAGCTGGTTCCAACACAACAACAACAAAAAAAACAACAACAACAACATTTAAGTATACGGAGCTCTGGTGGCCTGATACGCAGGGACTTCCTCTATTAACCCCACCCCGCCGCTCTGAGGAGGAAAGGTGGACAGCGTCCTCTCCTGCAATCTACGGCCTCTGAAAACATGTTGGAGGGTCAGCTCTGTGTCACGTCTGACTCTATGGCAGTGAGGGTTGTGAGTGTTTTATTTATTATTTATGTACATAATTACCTCCTAAGTCTTATAAGCAATATTCACAACTTTAAAGTGTTTGATAGGCACATGAATGCAATAATGTTATAGTACTAACATAGCAAATTCCCAAATATTGGCAATACTGATATTTACTGAACACATTTTAAATTATGTAACAATTCCATTTTTCATACTTTTATTGTCTATTGCAAGGGACACTGTGCTGGTATCACTCTCAATGTGTTGAGAAATGTGATAGTAGGTACATTAAAGGATTTCACATTCAATATTTATTTCTCTTGCAAAATAAGTTCCTGTTTTGCCAGCAGTGAGTTTATTTCCAAATGCATCTTCCTAGGAAGCCATGAAGGAAGAGTGTATGCTTGATTAGAATATTTAAATGTAAAGGTATCAAACAAGCCCTTGAAGAAATAAATGAATACTTATATAATGGAATTTGTAGAAATGTATTTTATTTCCCATTTCCCTTTGGACTGATTGATAACGTTATGAGTTACAAAACATATTTGCGAGTGAAGAAGTGGTGCTATTGTTATGCCAATTTTGTTTGTATTTCTGAATATGGGTGTTGAAACAAAATAGAAATTAAACGTACAGTTTATCTATTTTGCATACATTCCTTTTCATTTTGGATCAGTTCATCATAAGCAGACATCTAGTTCTCTGGTTAACCAGATATGAAGGCACCAGTGATTCTGTAATCCTGTGATTCAGGACCCATGCTGCCCTCTGTGGAGACATATCCGGTCTTGTTTCATGGAAAGTGAATGGAATGCACCTTCAGATTAAGCCTATTGTTCTCATTGTCTTTGTGATTTCTCACTCTTATCAGCAGTAGTCCAGTGAACAGTGAACACACAACAACAAAGAGTAGAAAGTGATTGCGCAACTTTAAAGGCTATCAACAAACATCTTAAAAAAATGAAATTATTCCCTACTATATTTTAAATGTTTTTCTTTTGATTAGCTCAGACCTGAAGAACAAGATTATATGCTCCAAATAATTTTCTTTTTCTTTATTGCATTGGGCAAATCTGCTGTTAGATAACTCTCCAAATTAGTGAGGAGCAATGATGTCAGTTTGTAGACTGTTGTTGTTATGTGCTATTGAGTCACTTGTGATTCATAGTGACCCTATGTACAAGAGCCCTAAACACCACTCTTTTCTGTGCCAACCTTGCCATCTCCAACACACTCATTCCCACCACTCCACTCACAGAATCGATCCATCTCCTCGAAGGTCTTCCTCTCCTGCACTGTCCCTCCACTCTCCCAAACATGATGACCAGTCCCTCCTTGCAACATGCCCAAAGTATGTCAGAATCCTTGACTCCACGGAGCAGTGTGGCTTCACTCTCTCCAGGACAAACCTGTTTGTTCTCCTAGCAGTCCATGATATATTCAACATTCTTCTCCAGCATCACAGCTCAAAGGCATCAATTCTCTATCATGCCTAGTCACTGTCCAACTCTCTGATGTACGTAATTGTGAAGACTATAACCTGGATCAGGAGCACCTTCGTCTCCAGCCTGACATCGTTGCTCTTCAGTACTCTTGAGAGGTCCCTCACAGCTAACTTTCCCAATGTAATTAATCTCTTGATTTCCTGGCTGCTGTTACCAAGAATGTTGATTGTGGAGCCAAGTAAACTAAAACTGTTAACTATCTCAATCTCTTCACCATCCATACTGATGCTGCCAATTGGTTCAGTGGTGAGAATCTTTATATTCTTGATGCTGAGCTTCAATCCTTATTGAAGGCTGCACTCCCTGACCTTCTGCAGCAAGTGCTTCGGGTCCTCCTCAGTTTCAGCAAGCAGGGTTGTGTCATCTGCATAATGCAGGTTGTAGACTAAGGTGTGCTTAATTCAGGCCATGATCTTCTCATGCTTTGCATCTGAGAGCCAGTCGATGAACAAGGATGACAGAAGAAGAACTGATGTTGTTGAGTCATGGTGTTGGAGAAGGGTATTGAATATCCCACCGACTTCCAAAAGAATAAAGCAGATATGTCTTGAAAAAGTTCAGCCTGAGTGCTTCTTGGAGGCAAGGATGGTGAAGATTTGTCTAACTTTCTCTGCACAAATTGCTAGGAGACACTGTGCCAGGGAAAGACGAATCATGTTTGGAAAACTGGAGGGCCAGCAAAAGAGAGTTAGACCCTCAATGAGACACGTTCATCAGTGACTGAGCCATGGTGTGTTATATGATGAGGATGTCAAGGGCAAGACAGAGTGCCGGTCTGTTGTTCCCAGGGTTGCTACAAACGTTACTTGACGGGAAGCAACCAACAGTCATAAAAATGTTAAAGTTTATTTATTGTTATTCCACATCCAGTTCTATCACAAATTTTATTTTATAAATTTTGCTTGCCTTCCAAAATTTATTTTCAGTTATTCAGATCTATTTGTGGTGAATTTTAAAAGAATGACATCATTTTAATTCAGCTAAAATGAAAGGACAATAGTTGTAACTAAATGAAAGGTGAAAAAAGAAAACATATAGAAGATATAAATAAAAAAGATTTGTGAATAACTAAAGACAATTCCAAAATTGGCTCTTTGTAAAGTGTAATGAGTCACGAAATGTTTCTACTGAACACACAAGTTTAATGGGTGCTAATCATGGTACTAGTACTGCTAATGCTGAAATGGTGAATATGTTTTTAGGTGTCACCCGGCCAGAACAACTGAGATCACCACCACGCTCAAACCCACTGGTGCAGTCCTTACACCATCTCATCTTGTTGAAGCTTTTGCTCTGTTTTGCCGACTTTCTGCATTTTCTATCATGATGTTTTTGTTTGTCTTTTGGAAGGACATCTTGAAAACATGCCAAAGTGTGTGAGAAGTTTCACCGTCCTTGTTAATAACAAAATGAATAGAGTAGAATTTGTTCCAAATTCTACATCAAATCTTTGTTGTGATGAAATAATAATGAAGAAAGTGAAACTAGAATCTGAAATTCAGCCATCTACAGATCCCATAATCTGTATCTGAAACATAGATGCTGTTTAGTAGAATATTTTTTTTTTATTTCAGTGGCATAAATTCTTAGAGCACGGAGTGTGAAATGATTGTCAGACTTACAGTGCACTGTTTGAAAATTCAATTTCTGGATGCTAAGTAAGGTTTTGTAACCGATTTCTATTTCTAGGTTGCAAATCTAAGAGTGAAAATATTGAATGGGAGTGGCTAGCTACTATACCCTGCATCAGTCTGCTCTGTTTGTTTATTTATTTTTTTAATTGTTCAGCCCTAAATGACTTAAATTATTTTTTGAGGAGTACACATAGGTGTAGTGATTGGTTCAACTCAAATATGTTTAATAAATAGAAAAATAATACAATTCACAATAAAGATATGTTGATATATTTAAATGGCAGGAATGGTTGTTGCTTATCTTATGAACTGGAAAGACAACTTAACCAAGAACTAGAAAACCATTTTGCAATTGGTTGTTCTGCCACTATGACAATTTCTGTATATGTCATTCTTTTTTTTTTTTTTTTT
>NW_006399950.1:4595327-4599682 GCF_000299155.1 Elephantulus edwardii | reverse complement strand
TTTGGACATGTTGTAAGGAGGGACAGGTCCTTGGAGAGGGACATCATGCTTGGTAGGGTGGAGGGACAGCACAGGAGGGGAAGGCCCTCTATGAGATGGATTGACTCAGTGACTGGGGTAATTGGGATGAGTGTGTCGTCAGAGGCCATGCAATTGGCACAGGATAGAGCAGGGTTTAGGGCTGTTGTACATAGGGTCGCCGTGAGTCGCAAACGACTTGACGGCACATAACAACAACAACAACAACCAGCCTAAAGAGACATTGCAGTGAAAGAATAAAAATACAAATATCTATTAATTCTGTAATGTGTGCAAAAATGACTTTTCTAAATGAAGAGATGAGTTCTATGATAACCCTGATAATGCTAATAAAGACGTGCAATAGAAAAATTTAGAATAGAATACATCCTTTTCATACCATGTGCTTCCCATTCTTGTCTTGTAGGGCACAGTATGGTTGGTTTTTGTCTTCATCAATATTGTCAATCTTCCTTTCTCATCTGAGATCTCAAGGCAAGAGCAAAATTCTAGCTTCTCCATTTCTCTGAAGACAATTTTCATTCCACCAAGGGTCCTCTGAGGAGGCTCTAGTTGCCTAAGGGGTATGGGATTGAGCTGATAACCCAAAGGCAAGTGGTTTGAATCCACTTGCATCTCTGCAGGAGAGAGATGGGTAATCTCCTCCTGGGCCCTGTGCAGCCTCTCAAAGTCACTGGGGGAGCTCTGGGTCCATCAGCTAAGAGTCGGTCCTGACTTGAGGTCAATGAGAGTCACTGAGCATCTTTTCTTCATTTATTATTCTCTTAGCTACTGAAATGATCCAGCTTTATGCATAACTGTATGAATTATAATGCTGGGCAATAAAAATACTAAATTCACTTTGGGAATAAACGTAAAAGACTATGTTGTTGTTGTTATGTGCCGTCGAGTTGCTTGCGACACACTATGTACAACAGCCCTAAACCCTGCTCTATCCTGAAAGTAAAAAAGCCCATGTGCTCATAATATTGAATTTATTTGGGAAAGCTGACAGAAGACAGTCATTTGATAGTGCAGTGCACCTTTTCGCCCACAGTGATATATATTACAAAAATGGTTTGTGTAAACTAAATTATCTATAAACTAAATGACACACAGTAACAACTAACGTGATTAGCCATTTTAAAGGGAACTTTTGACAACATTTTAGCAATTTAAGGTCCTTCAGAACTTTCATTTTTGCATTTTTATAAAGAGTTAGAGAAAATCTGACGAAAGTGTGGATGAGAGAACAGCTGATTGATTGCTAATTCCACCCCATTACGTTTAAATTCAGTGGGAGGCTCAGCTATGCGCATCAGAAAGTCTTGGCTGGGGCGGTAGGCCTCTCTTTTACTTTGACTCTATCTGTCAGTCTGTGTCACAACCTTCAAGGCAATTAGCTGTGCTTTTGTGTGCTAATTGTCATTATCCCACCATGCAGCCATTATTGTTCAGATGTCCTTAAGTTGAAGCTCTACCCTCAATCAGTCACCCAAAACAATTGCTTCAGAGGGAGCTTTGGAAGTTGATCTGAGAGTTCTTACCTAAGGTCTGGGCTCTATTGTGCTTCATTTCAGTGCTGAATGCAAAGCTCTTTATCCACTTACTGAAGCTAATATGATGTTATGTCTTTAAAAATGGGTGGATTATAAGTGGTGCTTTCTACCTTAAGGTCCATTTAGCCATCTACCAGAATAAATAACAACCTAGAAACTAATTCTAAAACCGAGGTATGCCTAATTCTGATTGAGGCCCCTCTCCAATGGATGACCTTATCAGTATGCTTATTTAGACCAAAGATAGTGGCTTGTGAATTTGTTTTAATCCCACTGGATGTAAGGGTTAAGCAGAAAAATCGAATTAGATCAGATGTTCTCAGAAGAGTCATATTCCTTCCTCCTCTTTCTCTTCCCTCTTCTTATCTCAAATCCACTCCCATTAAACCCCCAGGATGTGGGAACAGAGAGATGCCCTTCCTACAGTTGGCAGAACTCTTGCGGGTTGAGTTCAATCTGATGATGAATTCCACCCATGTCTCCAAAAAGTCGAAGGCATTTTCAGCGTTGATTTCCCCTAAGAGTTATCAGACCTCGTTCAGGTCGGTTTAATGACTATAAGCGGTGACCTTGTATTCACATAGACACCCTTGTGTTAAAAGACAGGCGGGAAGCCTTCAGGTGTGCGTTTCAAATAGTCATTACCAGGGGGAGGCAGGGTTGGCGCGTATCTCTGCGGAAGTGCTACCCGGAGCAAAGGCGCAGGAGGGAGGATTGTCTGTCTCACAAGGATGATCATTTGCAAATCTCAGGAGCACCAGCAACTCGTTCACGTACTAATATGGGACCCAGTCTCAGCGCAATGGCATCAAACTTGCTTTTGGCGGTGTTCGTGGATTCGTTTGTAATATTTCCCCCCAGCGAATCCGAAGCACAGACAGGCTCTGTGGTTCAGAAATGCACAGGCAGTCAGGGTCCCGGATGTGAGAGGAACCCACGTGTGAGGACGTTATCGCCAAAACAAAGCATCCCCGTCCTGGCAGGGTTGATGCTTGGGGAATGGTCTCCAGTCCTGTGAGCCTCTGTGACAGGCGGTCTTCCTCGGCAGTGGTGGCCTCTGAGCATCCAGCCTTCCCTGCGGGACGGAAAAAAAGGACTGGATTCTTGGGTTGCTTGTTCCACTGGCAGCTTTCTCCAGAGGGAGGTGTGGAAGAGGCTCGCAGCAAAGGCAGGATTGACGGGATGTGCGAGGGAAAAGGGGGGAATGCTCCCCATTGTCGTGTCTGCAATCTGACCCAAATCTGTCTCCCTCAGTACAAAATGTCTGTGTCCCTAACTCCATGGCGAACATGGCAGTGGATTCCAGGCTCTGGCCATCTATAGTTTCTGCACACTTACTGTGTTATATTTTATACCTATTCTACAAGAGGCCAAGATGCAGATGAGGGGGGAAAATGAACAAATTAGTTTAAGCTTGGAATTTAGAGGCACGGAAATCTTAAAAAATATTTAAAAGCTGCTTCCCACCCATAGACTTATATTCAGTATTGAGAGAGGGTATTTTGATTTACTTATTGCAGAAAACTAATCAGACGATAAACATCGCATTGGAAGGTATGTTTCTGAAAGAAGCATAAACGTCTGCAAAGGGAGTGGGTGCCCTTGGTCTTATTGAGTACTTATCTGCCACGGAGAGTGCTGCAAAGCCAGAGACACCACTGCATTCCATAGCATTAGTCTCAGCAACTATGAAGCCCATGGAATTTCAGGAAGTGGACATCTGGATCGAGACCTTCCTCTCCAGGACTGAATGTGCTTACTGTCTCAATAGGAATTTTAAACAAACAAACAAAACCAACACAAAAGGAAAACAAATCCAAAGGCTGCTGGGTGAACTAACAAGACAGCTGCATATATTTGTGGGAGTTGGGGTGTTTGTTTGCTTACTATAGGAGTTTAAAAATAGTTTCCCAGTTATCATCCTTTCCCCGAGAATGGAGATGTCAGGGTGGGTTTGCATGATGGTGTAAATGGTCAGAGGCTGTCTCTGGAGTCCTCCAGGGCCAGTGATGCTTAGGAAGACAGGATTCAGCAAAGCCCCAGGGCCTTTCCGCTGGAGGCAATGCTCCCCATGGGAGCAGATGCTGGCTCCATCCAGCCTTGGTGGCATTGACTGCCAGAGGAGGGGGGGTCGAGCTGCCTTCCCCCTCCCGCCTGTCAGACTCACTTCGCCAGGCCCAGTGAGGGGCACCGCTCCTAACCCCGTGGTTACCCTGAGGGGTGGGGAGGAGGGGGACACTTATTTCTGCCACTGAGCAGATCTATCCCTCACAACGCCTGGCTTCAGAATGCTTAATAAGGAGGCTTTCAGACTGCCCACAGCGCATCTCTGTCCTGTCCCTCTTCACGTTCCTGTCCGTGAACGCGCACCTTCCAGCTCCGGCGCCTTTGCACGCTGAGAATCCAGGTGGGCAGTGCCAGGGTCCCCAGCCTACGGACAGACAGGTGACACGCAAAGTCCTCCTCCTCCAGCCTCTCTAGTTCAGGACCACCCGCACCTGCAATCCTGAGTCTAGAAATGGGAAATTTCCTCCCCAGGGCGCCACACAGAGCCTCTAAATCTGCGTCTCAGGAGGTCAAAGGTTAAAGTGCCCCGCGGGTCGCGCCCCGGTGGCCCTAGGGTTCATCTCACGGACAGTCAGGTTCAAGGGCGGCTGGCTCCTCCGGGCGTATCCCCCACCGCGAAGCGGCACGCCCACGCACGCACGGGGAAGCGGGTTCGAGCGCCAGGACCAGACCCTCCCCGGCCAGGGCTCGGGTACTCGCTGCCCCCCGCCC
>NW_006399950.1:4514627-4594952 GCF_000299155.1 Elephantulus edwardii | reverse complement strand
GGCGGCCAGCGAGGTCCTGACGGCGGCGCTGCCCCAGCCCGGGGGGCGCACGGCCCCTCGCCGCCGCCTCACCCCGCGGCGACCCCTCTTTGCCGTTTCTAAGGGAAGATAAGTTTGCTGCGCGGCGAAGAGCCGGGAGCCGAGCTGTGCGGCTGGGAATCCGGTCGGCGTCTCCGAGCGCCGTGCTGGGCCGGGGGTCCGGGGCTGGTGCGGCGAGTCCTGGGGTCCCCGGGTTCCTGGCGGCTGTGCAGAGCCGAGCGGGGGTCTGAGCGACGAGGGCGGAGCACCGAGTGCCGGGCGCCGCGGTGGACGCTCCTGGCGGCCGCTCTGTCCAGGGCGCCTGCCGGTGCCGGGCTGTGTTCGGGGCGCGGGCGTCCAGCTGCCGGCGGTGCCGGACCCGGCGCCAACCAGGCCCCCTTGGCCGCCCTCGGAGCTCGTGGGGGCGGCTTCTGCTTTCAGCAACTTCGGGGGGCGAGAGGTTATCGTTTCTTTGAGAAGCAAAGTCAGCTGCCCGCTGACTCCCGGACCCCGAGCACCGCGAGGTGGGTGCCACGGCTCCGCAGCTCCCAGCCGTCTGCTGTTCGCCTCCGCCCGCTGCCCGAGCCCGGCTGCGCCCCTGGCCTTGCGCGGGCTAGCGTGACTGTTGGAGACGGTGTGCGGGTGAGGAGGGCGCAGGGTCTCCGCAGCCAAGCCCCGAACCCCGAGCCTCGGTGCGCACGTACCCAGCGCCGCTGCTGGAGGAGGCGCTGCGCTCGCCTCGAGCAGTGTCCGCTGGAAGAGCGTGGGGCGCGGGCTTCGGGCTGCAAAGCGGCGGGGTCGTGCGGGGCCAGTGGACGCTTCCAGCACCTGGGCGTGCGCTTTGCGTGGGAGGCGGCCGAGGAGGGGTCCGGGGTTGGCCTGGAGGCTAGCTTGCTAGGAGGAACCCCTTTGTCGCTTCCAAATGAATGTTCCTCGGAACTTTGTCTAGTTTATTTACTGCAGTGAATAGGGGGACGGGGACGTGTTTATTTGTAAAGCAGTGTCTTTTCATTGCCTGGGAGCTCCTGCGAGTTCAGGTGGTGTGAGTTTCAGGAAATGCCTCTATGTAGCGGAAGTGTTTGAATACCTGCACTGAATAAATGGTCTGTGCTTGCGTTTTTGCGCTGGTGAGGTGGGCTTCTGCCCTCTGGGGATTGGGGTAGGGGAACGCGGACCCTGGCTCACCTGCCCGCTGCTGTGCGCAGTGCACTGACTGATGTGGGGCTCTTTCTTTCTGTCCTGGTCTCTCCCTGCCCAGGTGGGTGGAAAACTGGTGCGTGTCTTGGAAGGAGAGAGTGTGGGGCGATCTGAGTGGCATTCATGAGAAAATTCAGAGACCCTTCTTAAGTTTACCATCTTCATTTTTATTTCATTCAAGACTTGGTGTGCATCTCCCCTAAGCGCAATGAGAATGGGGGCGACTGGCGAGGATCAAACACAAGAGCCAAGAGGACAATATTTCCGCCTTAGAAAATACTGTTTGTGTGTTTTTCAGTGAGACCGGCTGAAGGGTCCTGACTGGGGGATGTAGTCATGAAGACAGGCCTTTTAGTTTTCTAGCTCGGTGGGTGGCAAGCAAGGGACAACTTTGCTAGGGGCTGAGCCTGTAAGAGAAGTGATGATCTGAGGTACATTAATTGCAACACATTTCCTTATCAGCCACCTTTATGAAAACACTTCTCAGGAAGGGGGTCTCTCAGTTCAGCCCAGCCTTATTGTGTAAGAGGTTCTTACTGGCAGATGAGGAAGAGTGATCAGAGGACAGACCTTTCAGGTGCCTTTGGAATGTTTGTTTATCCATATACATTTTTTTGTTGTTGTTCTTTCTCCTCGTTTTTCCCCCCAGAAGTGAGTCTTTGGACATTTCTCCCTTCCTTACGTCTTTAGACTCAAGATCCTCTGTAGTCTTCCTGATGCTGGCATCCACTTGTTGGATCTGTCTGTATTCTAGACAGAAGTACACAGACATAGCACTGCATACCTTTGCTCCCTCTTGTCTGGAAAGAGGCCTCTTTTGTGAAATATGCTTTTATATTAACTGAATTACTCCCTTGCAGGGGTGGGCAGGAGATGTAAACACGTGGCAGAGCTTGGCTGGTTTTGCTGGTTTATACTTTCAGTGTTTTAACTTGAAGCAGAGGCCGGTTTATTACCTAGATGTACGGACTTCGTATGTTTAAATTAAGGATTCCTAACAGGAGCTGGTGGGATCTGTAAGGAGTTGCTCTGCTAACTTAAAGATGGCCAGTTCCAGTCCACTGGTAGCTCTGCAGGAGAAAAATGGGTGTTCTCCTTCTCTGTGATTGACAGCCTCCAACAAGCTGGCAGGAGGGTCAGTGATGGGTTGGTTCGACTTGAGGGCAGTGTGTTTGTTGGGTTGATTAGGAGAAAATATAGCCAAACATCACCAAATTTTAAACGTGTGTTATGCATGTTATATTTTTTAAATATTGCTTACATAGTGTTAAATTAGCAAACATGGACAGTAAGAAAGTGAAGACTAGAAGTTACGACCTGGAATTGCAGTGTTTTCTTCAGCCCTGGGTTTGCCCCCCTCTGAGATCTCTGCTGGAGGGCCTCTTGTACTTGCCCTCCAGCTCTGCTTTGCAGCATCCTGGTATTGCAGTCAGTTGCAAAACTGCTAGCAATCTGTGTCTCCTGGAGAAGATGGCCAAGGATATTTGTTTCCATGCCAGCGGTTCATATGTGGGTAGAATTAGAGCTACGTGCTTGAGGGAGATGGTCCTGGATGTCTGACTTTTAAGTCCTCACAGTTGGCAGGCGACACACCTGTTACCTGAGGAGTGAGGGAGGGAACAGCACCGTGCATGCTGCTGTAGCGTGTGGAAGGGTCCTGGAACTCGGAGCAGAATAACCATATTCAGGTCTGGTTTGACGGTTTTTATCATATTCATGTTAATGGGCATGCTAGCTCCGTAACTTCTTTGAGCCCTAGGTTTTTCTACTGTAAAGTGGGCTGTTAACATAATGTGGTAGGGCTTACACATGGTGGCATGCAAACGCCCAGATGCTTTCAATTCATGGTTAACAGCTGTAATCAGTAGACCCTGTAAATACAGTGACTCAGCCATGAGATGAATATCCCTGTCATTTGTGTAAAGCCCTGCAGTGGGTTATGGTAGTCTCCTCCAAGGTGTGATTCAAGACCCCAGTTTCTAAACCCTGTGCTTCTCCTGTCTTCACCAAGATCACCCCGCTTAAGCCAGTGTATCAAGACAGTGGAAGGAGAGAAAATTGGAGAATTGACTGGCTCAAGTTAGGAGTGATGCTCAACTCTGTGCTTCTGTGCACTCAGCGAGGACTCGGTGGTTTTATCGTAACTGAAGGAAGCTGGGGAAAGCTTTTACCTTCTCTGCAAAGAAGGTCCAAGAAGGAGAAGCAGCCATTTGATGAGCGCTAACAGCTCTCCCTTGCCAGTGCTTTGTGCGATGTTTAAACCAAAACCCTAAAAGCAAACCAGCCTCCCTGTCCTCAGAAGGGACAACTTTGCTAGGGGCTGAGCCTGTAAGAGAAGTGATGATCTGAGGTACATTAATTGCAACACATTTCCTTATCAGCCACCTTTATGAAAACACTTCTCAGGAAGGGGGTCTCTCAGTTCAGCCCAGCCTTATTGTGTAAGAGGTTCTTACTGGCAGGTGAGGAAGAGTGATCAGAGGACAGACCTTTCAGGTGCCTTTGGAATGTTGACCGGTAGTGACCCTGGAGGGTATGGTGGGGCTGCCCCAGGGTTTCTGAGGCTCAGACTGTAGAGAAGCAGTTGCTCCCATTTTTCTCCTGAGGAGAGGAGGTGGCTTAACTCTGTCATCACTTTGCTTGGTGTCCAACTGCTTCAAGCACAGAGCCACCAGAATTCCTTTCCTTCTACTCATTCCACTTTTCTGACAGAAAAATTGGAGCAGGAAGCAGGAGTGGCATCCACTTCCTAAACAACATGCCTCTGGAAACTCTGTGAACTTTGAGAAATGTTGATAGTTGTAGAGGGGCTTCAGGCCTTTTGTTCATAGGGTCGTGATGAGTCATGCTCTACTTGAAGGCAATCAACAACAACAATACACACGTGGAACTTACTAGATACTTCAAAACCTTTGTCTTCTGTTCCCAATGCTGTCGTCTCTGCACTCTCTTTGAGGACCACCTTCTTGGTTAGTCCTCTCTGTTTCCAAGTATGATGGCATTTCCCCAGATCCGTCTGCTGCTGAGATCATACCCAAAGTATCTGAGATAAAGTCTCAGCATCCTTGCTGCTAAGAACAGGCAAAATGGCATGACTCAAATCCTCAACTGTGTTTATAAGACTGGACTCTGGGCACTTTGCCATCATCTTGAGCTGTACACATTTATGTTGTCATCCGTATTATGACGCCTCTTTAGCTCTAACGTATAACTACGAATATTTTTGTCTTTAAAGACTCCGCTGGTTGATGCTTAGCTAGGCATGGATTCTAGACTGCTCCCACTTCAGCAACTTAATTGAGAGTCCAAGCACAATTTTGTACTTTCTTTAACAAGGTGAATGACATTCTTCAGGAAATCATGATTATTTAAGTCAGACTTGTAGTTCCTAGTAAAAATGAAATGCAGTATGACTATCATAATCTCCTTTTATGGGAATTAAGTTGTTGTATGTAGAGATTAGTCTTTAAAATTTTTTTAAATGGAAATTCCTGTGAAAGATCTTCCTTTTCTTTTTTAGAAAAAGTCACTCTAAACACACATTCTTTCCTCGTGGCACAGGATTGCTGTGTTGGACGCAGTGTATTCGTTTAGTTGAGCATGTGGGCACCGGGGTCAGACTGGCTAAATTGGAGTCTGGGTCTGCTTACCAGCCGTGTGCTCATCAGCCGGTTCTTAATCCCTTCGCTGCCCAGTTCCCCTCTTCAGTGAAGTTGGAGTTCCTGGGTAGCACACCCGTTAAGCATTTAGCCACTTACATGCAGGTTGGCAGGTCCACACAAGCGTATCCAAGGGAAGGACTGAAGATTTGCGTCTAGCAGATCCGCCATTGGAGACCCTGTGGCATGTGCTTCTCCGCTGACCCCCTGGAGCTGACAGGAGTCAGGATTGACGTGAAGGTGTGGTTGCACAGATGACTGAGTGCTTGCCTGGATGATTGACAGTTCGAGTCCTCCCACAGGTACTTGGAAACCTTGAAGACCTAGCTAGTATCAAAGGTGATAATCGTTAAGAACCATATGGAGCGCCCATGGGCTGAGGACACCATGGAAACTGGTGAAGGGAAGTGACTTCCTAAGAATGGGGCCTGTCGGCCAGCTCAGTACCCTGGGAGGCCTGGAGTGTGGGCTTCTGACCTGGGGGGCAGAGGACAAGATTCTGTCCTAGTCTTGATACTCAGTGGAATTTACCCTGCTGAGTCTTTTATTGCCTTGGGAATTGTTCATCCCTTCTCTCTCGAGTTTCTCCCTTTTGGGATGGATGTCCAAACTATGCCTGTTCTACCACTATATTTTGTACACACATAATTTGTATATTCTGGATTTCACAGGACCACAAGTGGATGGCCATTTTTCCCCAGGATGAATCATACTAAAATTCTTGTTGTTGTTAAGTGCCGTCGAGCTGTAGACGACTCATAGCAACCCTATGAACGAAAGACCTAAACACTTGTATAACTTCCGTTGTTTCTCCAGGTTCATAGTCTGTGAAGGAAGCTGTTTCAGAAGTGGGTGCCATTATTGCGTCCAAGCTTCTTTTAATTGGAGAGCTCCACCAAACACTGTCCACCATGTTTGTTGTTGTTATGTGCCGTTGGGTTGCTTGTGACTCATAGCAACCCTATATACAAGAGCCCTAAACTCTGTCCTGTGCCAATTGCACTGTCTTTGACACTCCCATCCCGATTACCCCAGTCGCTGAATCAATCCACCTCATAGAGGGCCTTCCCCTCCTGCACTGTCCCTCCATCATAGGTGACCTTTATCGCATTTGACACATCAGTGTCACAGTGTTCAGCATCACAGCAAGCACAGGTTACCTTTGTTCAGCAAATGGACAGACCAGCGCTATACCACTTAGAAGAATATTTGACCATTTGACCAAAAATAATTAAAACCAGGCCTGAGGGCCATAGATTAAAATCACCCACCTTTGGCTTGGTAGCATAATTTCCTATCCACTAGGCCAACAGAGCTGTCTCTAAGTCTTATGCATGCCTTATCTAGAAGATGAGTTTTAGGTCTTAGAGTTGATACTACAGTGTGTTAAGACCTTAGTATTAATTTTAAAGTTTTCTGTTCAGAACATGCACCCACTTGAGCAGTTTCTGTGTGTGCTGTTTTTAAGTGGGTTCCGTTCTCTCCCTCTTTCCTTGAGTTGCTCATCTCTACGTGAACTCTCTGCCCTCTAAGGTTCCACTGTCGTCTTTTGTGGTGTTGTTACCAGTTTGATCTCACATGACTCTTACTTGCTATGCATCTGAGATCTGGAAAATGAGTGAGAGTGACCGAAGGAAAATTGAAGCCTTTGCGTTGTGGTGTTGGCGAAGAGTATGGAGTATCCCATGGATTCGCAAAGGAACAAACATCTATCTTGGAGAGAGTGCAGCCAGAGTGTTCCTTCCAGCCAAGGGTGGCGAAGGTTCTTCTCACACACTCGGTGGGCATGTTGCTAGGGGAGGCTCTTCCTTAGAAAGGGACAGCATGCTTGGAACGATAAAGGGTCAGTGAGGAAGAGGAAGGCCCCCACAAGATGAGTTGCACTGACTGCAGCAAGGAGCTTAAGTGTGCCAGAGGTGATGAGGATGGCACAGGCTCGGACAGGGTTCAGGTGTGTGTTTATAAGTCATATTGGACTCGATAGCACCTAACAACACCAACAACATCTGGTGTCTTAGAGGTATGAAGTTGTGTTGCTGAGCCAAAGGCACACATTTCAAATCTACTAGTTGTTCCAGTGGCTTACTGGTAGAGAATTGCACTGCCGATGTAAAGGTACGTGGTTCGAATCCGTCAGTCTCTCCACTGTAGAAAGGTGAACAGTCTCCTCCCATATGATTTACTGCCTCTGAAAACCCACTGTAGGGTCACCTCTGAGTTGGTTCTGACTTAATGGTATATAGCTACAGCTTCTAGAACTCCGAGATAATCCTGGCTTTATGGTCATATTCCAATTAAGATCACTTGTCTCACTTTCTACCTGTATTTTATCTTTTGTAATAGATGCTATATACATTGCTGCAACATGTAATCTGATATGATAATGAGAGTGTGATTCTCAAGTGTTCACTCAGAGAGGTTCTTCAAAGATTAAATTTGTAATGATAGTGATAATTAAAGGAATTAATGAAAATAAAACCCAAAGGTATTCTACTTATGTCAAAACAAAATATATTCTGCATTAGGGCAGCTTTAGAAAAATACAGATTTTGGTATGAGTTTAAGACTTTTGTAGGTGTTTTGGTTCATTGTAACATTGTGAAAGTTAGGCTCTTTATGATTTGCAAAGAGCTCAGTACTTAGAGGTTGTAACATTTTGTTCAAATGATGACTGTTATACTGGAGTCTGTAACAGGACCCCATCCAGTGCAGCGGAGAGTGTGTGTGTGTGTGTGTGTGTGTGTGAGTGTGTGTGAGAGAGAGGGGGGGTGTTTTCATTATTCTGAGCTTCAGTTCCTCTCACTTCCTATGTTGATAGTAATGTCAGGCACCTGTGGTACGTCATGCAACCTTGTATTTATGAAGATTCCCGTGTTAAAGTTGTAGAATGTTGGCTTTATTAACCTGCAATAAAATAAACCTCATTCAGAACTCTTTGTACATGGTTTTTACTGTAGAACGAGGTTCCATCTGATTTCCTTTAGCATATACCAAGGTCTTATTTACCATATAAGAATGTAAGTTAACAGAGTCTAGTGTTTTCCCTTTATTTTCTTTGCCAATATTATACAGTGATGATTCAAGTCGTCACATCTTTCTAGACACCGTTACAGTGGTGGTTACAATGTGTATGCACTATGGAGTATGGGCTAATTATGACTTTGTAATTCCATTAACTGTATTAAATTCCTTTATTAGTAGCAATTTACCAAGTATATTGTAGTCTGTATTATATGCTGTAACTGAAATTAGTACATTTCTTTTTTAAAAAGTTGCTTTTATCCCAAGTCTTTTATTCCTCTGAATTAATGAGCTATTAAGAATTTTAGCAATTTTCTTGGAATGTGGCTCCTTAAATCAAAATATTAGGGTTCACTGTAAAGAAGAGTTTCACAGTGGTATAAACAGTTGAACACTTTAGCATAAACTGAAAGGTTGGCAGTTCAAATCCTACCCAGAGGCTTGGTAATTTGCTTCTAAAAGTTTTCTGCCTTCAGGTCATGGTGTGTCTATTCTACACATCAGGATCTGCCGTGGAGCTCAGTTAACTTGATGGCAGTTGGATTAGTTCTTTAATTCTTAGAAAAGATAGCCGCCTTCCCCCAGAATCTCGTATTTTAAATTCTGACTAAACATTGTTTTATGTGGTGTCAAGAAAAGATGAACATAAACTTGATGCTTCAAATCCTAGCTCTTTCACGTCATTATCTATTAGAATTGGACTAACTTATTTAACCAGCTTCCTTTTGTCCTCATGTGCATGATGGGGATATTCTTGTGGGATGTGAGGACTAAAATGAGTGAGTTTGTGTGTGTTCATCACTGATCATGCGTGTGGTCAGGATGGAATCAGCTCACTATGAACCCTTCCTTGGGCTTTGAGGCTGTAAATCACACAGGAGGGGATTGCCCACCTTTCTCCCCTGGAGCTGCTGGTGGATTTGAACTGTCAGAGGTGTGACCTTTGGGTTAGCAGCTCCATTGCCTACAGACCAGACCCGAGCTTCCTACATGGCATTGCTGTTGTTATGTGCTGTCCAGTCACAGCCAACTCTGCTTACCATCCAGCGGTTTTTGGAGGTGGTAGTGCTTATACAAAACCTATACTTGGACCAAGAAGCAGTCCTCAGAACAGAACAAGGAAATATGGTTCAAAATCAAGAAAGGAGTGCACCAGGGATACATTCTGTCCCCATGCTTTTCAATTTGTATGCTGAAGAGATCATTCAGGAAGCCAGGCTTTATGAGGAGGAGTGTGGCATCAAGATTGCAGGGCGATTAATTAACAACATACAGTATGCAGATGACACAACCTTTACTTGCTGAAACTGAAGAACTGAAGTACTTGCTGCAGAAGATCAAGGACTGTAGTCTTCAATATGGGTTGAAGCTCAGCATTAAGAAGATAAATATTCTCACCACTGGACCAATTGGCAGCACCATAATAGATGGAGAAGAGGTTGAGGTTGTGAGCAATTACAGCTTTCTCGACTCCACAATCAACACTCTTAACACCAGCAGTCAGGAAAATCTGCTGTCATGGTCCTCTCCAGAGTGCTGAAGAGCAATGATGTCAGTCTAGAGACTAAGGTGCACCTAATCCAGGTCATGGTTTTCTCAATTGTTATGCTTCAGAAAGTTGGACAGTGACTAAGGATGACGAGAGAAGAATTGATGCCTTCAAGTTGTGGAGCTGGAGAACTGTCTTGAATATACCATGGAAAACAAACAGGTCTGTCTTGAAGAGGGTGAAACCAAGTCTCTCCTTGGAGGCTAGGATTTTGAAGCTCTACCTCACATTGGACATGTGGCCAAGAGAGATCAGTTCTTAGAGAAAGGCATCATGTTTGGAAGGATAGAAGGATAGTGCAGGAGAGGGAGACCCTGATGAAATGGATTGATGTGGTAACTGGGGTGATGGAGGTTTATGTGTCAGAATTAGCAAGACTGCCTCAGGACGAAAGGATTCAGAGCTGTTGTACATAGTGTTGCTGTGTATTGCAGGCGACTCAACCAATAACATTCTGTGACAGGTTTGGAAGTAGGAATGACATCCACTTCCTAAACAACTTGCCTCTGGAAACTTTATGGACTTTGATAAATGTCGAAAGCTGTGGAGGGGCTTCAGGACTTTTGTTCATAAGGTCGCTATGAGTCATGCTCAACTTGAATGCAATCAACAACACCACCAACACATCGCCTGCGAAGAGATTGTCCATCTTTCTCCAGCAGAGCAGCTGGTGGATTCGAACTTCTTGTGTTTGGATCAGCAGGGTAATTCCTTACCACTAAACTACCAGTACTTGTTGTTGTGCACGGTTGAGCTGGAAGTGTTGATTTTTCCCACCATGGGGTTTTTCTTGTAAGTACATTTGCTCAGTATGACATCTGTTGTGCAGGGAGTGTTTGAGCTATAGTTTACTCACTGGAGGCCCCACTCTCTGGAGATGCACAGTTGAGTGATTTATTCTTGCTCCGGTGTCTTTGTGCACGGAACGACACTCAGGCAGCCTTTCCAGATGCCGTGTTTTACGGGGGACCATTACAGTGAGCTGCAGTGTCAGAACTGAGACGCGATTAGCACTCTCTGAGATTTCATTCTGGGGAAATGGTTTTGGTTATGGTCAAGAATCTTATTTATTAGAAAGAATGACTTGCTGAATGCACTCTCTTCTCTATTTCTACTGCAGCAATAGCCCATCTTGCCATCCTGCAGAAGCAAATGCTGACATGTGACAGTGTAGAAATAGAAAAATGTTTCAAGCTGCATTCAGTCAAATGTGATTGAAAATTTCTGAAGGATTTACACATTTCTCCCCTGTTTGTAAAGCTGACAGTACTTGGAAATGAAGTTCTGTTTACTTTGGCAAATAGAATTCGCTTTAGGATTGCTTCAGGTTTCAGAATTTAGCAAGTCTAGCATTAAACACTAGCTTATTGTTAATATGGTTGCAATGAAAAGAGTTTTGTATATATAAAGAGGAACAAGTTATATTACTGTCTATGTTCTTAATAACGATTAAATTATTGAACATTGTTGTTAAATCAGTTTTAAATGCTTTCCTCTTCCTCCTAATATGTACATTTATTATGAATTTATGGCACTGAAGTATTTTATGTCACAAAGTGTTTGGCTTATAATTTACCATTTAGTGTTATTACTCAGTGTAATTGTTTTTACTTGTTTCTTTCTGTATTTGCAACACCTACAATTACTACTTTATCGTTGACTATTGTGTCTTTAGCCCCCACACTGTAGAACAACGTGCTTTCTTTCATAATCACATGTTGTTGTCAGACAGGTGTTGAGTTGTGCATGGTCTGTGGAATCCACATTATGATTATATTGTAGGCTTGGCTGGTGGACTCTGTTCATTCTCGCCCTGTTACTTGCCATCAGGTCATTTACCAGGTAGAGGGTAGTTCCTTGAAACCAGAGGCTAGCCCCACACCAGCTACGGATGCCTCCCTGAAGCGCTGTCAGTGAGAGGCTAATAGGAAGCCAGACGTTTGTACTTCTTGGTGACTCTGGGAGCTCTGGTGGGCTTAGTGCTGAATGGAAAGGCAGGTGGTTTTATTCTACCTTCGCCTCAGTAGAAAAAGAGATGGCTGTCTCCTCCAGTTAAGATACGGCCTCAGGAATTTGACAAGAGTCCAGAATGAAGGTTGCAGAGTGGAGTGTACTCGGGGCAGGGGTGGGAGGGATTGTATTCCAATGAAGGAATTTTACTTTTCAAAGAGAAGAGTGAAGTCGGAGGGAGAGGTGGGCAGGGAGAATAATGCAACAATGAATGAATGGAAATTCAAAATCTCTGTAAACATTCATTAAAATTAATAAAATTAAAAAAAGAAGAGTTTGACGGAGGGTCGCCATGACTTGAAATCAGCTTGAGGCAGTTGGTTTATAGTGAGGTTTTAGATGTGGGAGGGAGCTGTCCTTGCTTTCAGGAGCTCCTGTAGTTGAGCTCTAACTCATTGTGTCTCTTGCACAAAGGGTTTCCTTGGCTGATTTTCAGTAGATTGACAAGACCTTTTCTTGTGGCTTAGGCTGTAAGCTTAGTGAAACTCAGAATCACAGAGATAACTGCACTGCAATCCCAGAAGTGCACAGTTCAAATCCACCAGACATTCTGCTGAAGAAGGAGGAACCGTCACCTCCTGTACAAGTCAGATCCGATTTGACGAAACACACATTAAAAAAAATAATAAAAATAAAAAGAATCACAGAGATGCACAAATCTCCCAGCAGGCGAATGGTGGCCATGCTTGGGATGGAATTGAACTTGGCATTCCTGATGGAAGTTGTGCGTTCTATCAGTGAACCACCACTGCTCCCAGAGACATAAGTGGACTGGTAGATTTCAGCCCCTTGCCCCCTGGGCCATGTGGCTCCAATGTCTGAAGGGAATATAGGGGCTTTGCTCCTCTTTCTGTGTGAAAGCAGGTGCCTCTGGAGGACTTGGCAAAAATTAAAGCCCCAGGAATTGACGGCATGCCAATTGACATGGCTCAGCAAACACATGCTGCTCTGGATGTGCTCACCAGGTTGTGCCAAGAAATCTGGAGGACAGCTACCTGGCCAACTGAGTTTTATTCTCATTAAAAATAATAAAATCACCTGGCAGAGTGTTGAAATTATCAAACAGTATCACTAATATCACACACACAAGCAAAATCCTGCTGAAGGCTAAACAAATGGTTGGAACAGTACAGTTAACACAGAACTACCAGAAATACAGGATTGATTTAGAAGAGGTTGTGGCACTAGAGACATTATCGTTAAAGTCAAATGGATCTTGAGAGAAAGCAAAGGGTTCCAGAGCAGTGTCTGTCTGTGTTTCATTGACTATGTAAAAGCATTTGACTGTGTGAATCACAACAAATTGTAGCTAACCATGAGAATGGGAGTCCTTAATACTTACTTGATTGTCCTTATGTGAAACCTTTCTTTCTACTTGGACTTTGCTGACAGGGAGGAGGACCTGAAGCACTTGCTGAAGAAGGTCAAGGACTGTAGTCTTCAGTAGTGATTGAAGCTCAATATCAAGAAGACAAAGGATTCTCACCATTGGGCCAATTGACAGCACCGTGATAGATAGAGGATTGGGGTGGTTAACAGCTTCAGCTTCCTCGGCTCCACATTCAACTCTCTTGGCACCAAGCAGTAAGGAAATCCAAAGACAAATTGCACTGGGAAAATCTGCTGTCAGTGACCTCTCCAGAGTGCTTAAAAGCAACAATGTCAGTCGAGAGACTAAGGTGTGTGTGATCCAGGACATGGTCTTTGAAGTTACTTGCTATGCAACAGAGAGCTAGACAGTGACTAAAGATGACAGAAGAAGAATCAGTGCCTTCGAGTTTTGGTGCTGGGGGAGAGTCTTAACCATACCTTAGACTGCCAAGAAAACAAATAGGTCAATTTTTGAGGGGGCGGAACCATGTTTCTCCTTGAAGGCTAGGATTTTGAACCTCCATCTCACATACTTTGGGCACATGGCCAGGAGAGACCAGTCCTTGGAAAAGGACATCATGCTCAGAAGGGTGTAGGGATAGTGCAGGAGAGAAAGATCTCAGATGAGATGGATTGATACAGTAACTGGGGCAATGGGGGTAGGTCTGCTGGAACCAGTGAGACTGTCTCACAACAGGCTTCAAAGCTGCTGTACATATGTTTGCTATGGGTTGCAGAAGACTAGACGGCACATAACCACAAGAGGTTATTATAGTCCTTTCCCCTAAAGCGTTTGTACCTTTGTTTTGGTGCCATTAAGTTGATGTAGATTCATGGTGAGAGCTACTCTGTAGGTTCTCTGGGCTGCACACGTCACAGGAGTTGATGGCAGTGTTTTTCCCACCAGAAGTCTCTGGTGTGTTTGAACTGTTAGCCTTTGGTTAGCAGCTGAGTGCATAAGGGTTAACCATTGGGCTCCCAGGGCTTGATGTTCTTTATCTACTTCTCCTTGACCACGAGCATGAATTCTGTCTTTCCCAAGTCTAAGTATACAGAATCATTCCAAATGAAATCTCATTCAGGTAGAAAACTTTGCCTGTGACCTTGACATTGTTGCAACGTAGAGCATGGAAGACCTGAGAGTTTGTGAGAAATGAAAACCCTTGTCCCCCTATCGCAGACCTGCAGAATAGGAAGCTCCATTTTACCAGGTGATCTGTGTGCGTGTTATTGGAAAGCATTGATTTGCATCATCTTCTTAAATAACTGAACCATCTGGCTCCTTGCTATTGGGCCTAAATGTCAAGCATATGTTCAGCATGGTTAATGGCATATTAAAGATTCAGTACGGAAGGAGGAAAGATAGGTAGAGTTTGGCCAAAGATCAGAGTCTAGTGGAGTTCATAATATATGTACACATTCCCACCCTCACATGTAAAGCTAGAATGAAGCCAGTGTGAAAGAAGTCAACAAGTAGGGAATTATGGAATTACTGAAGAGGCCCTACCCTCTTAGTGATCACACTGTCACCCCCGTTCTATGCTTGAAGCTTTTGGTCGTGAAGTACTGTATGTCATTGTTGGTTTTGATAAAGGTCATGTGGTACCTCAAGGCTACCTCTACCACCTTGCTGTTGATTTAATTGATCAGCTTTTTTGTGAGCCCTCTGGCAATCAGATTATAGATAGACTTATACCGTCTTCCTATACGAAATATGGTACATATGCTTTCCAGGTGACTTTTACTTGATGTAAAAACACTCCTCCCCACAATAACATGACAAAACAGACTCAGTGATTGTGGCATTTGTGCAGACCTGATGAGTTGGGGAGGATTTATAATCGAGATATAGAGTAAAGGGGGTAGCATCTGCAGGTTGGGGTTGCTAGAGGACACACAGCCAGCAAGTTCAGGATGACAGAGGTCTACCTGTGAGTGGACACTGGGGTCTGGGAAGGTGGTAGCAGAAGGCCTTGTGCTATCTAATTTAACAGAGTACGTGCCTGTGGCCCCCAGAGCCAGGCGGAGAAGGGGCAGTCACGGAGGGTTGGCACATCATGGAGCTGTGCAAAGTAGCATCATCTCTAAGGTGGGAGGCACGTCGGGAAGATTGGAGGCCCAGAAAGGCCATTACAGACAGTCCCTGGTTTGTAAGTGTCCCTTTTACCACCAGCACCTCCATGGCCTTTTGTGCCATGTAAACTTGTGTTCCTTTACCTAGAAACAGCTGAACCGATCCCTCCTTCCGACATTCCTTGTCACAGTCACCTTCACCTGCTGCAACTCAGCTTGGAAAGAATGGGCCAGACTTCTCACATCACAGTGACACTAGGGAACCCTGGTGGCCTGGGGAGTGTGGTGTTGTGTCGCCATCCCAAAGGCCAGTGGTTCGAATCCACCAGCTGCTTTGTGGGAGATAGCTGGGCATGCTCCCCCATGTGATTTACAGCCTCTGGGAACCAGGCTCGGCTGTGAGGCAGTTCCGTCTCAGTGCAAATTATTCCAGTCAGCCACTCCGTGAGATCCTGTCGGACTGTTGTGACCGATCTATGTGTTAAGAAACAGTTAGGAATGGGTCCCTTCAACCAGAGGGACTGTCTTTATGGGATTTTAAAGGTAACGCAGGGCGGCATCAGGCTGCTATATTTGAAACATTCATCAGAATCCAGTGTGGAGGCTGTTGGGGCCGTGGGCGGTGTGGATGGCGTCTGCAACCTGCCTGAGCTTTTGGAAGTATGCCTGACCTCTGTCTAGTTCTTACTTCCTATTCTGGTTTATTTTAATTATGTAAGATAACGGTAAACTGGGTACACAGTGCATTTGCATTTTATTTATATAAAATATTTATGCCTGTTTAATGCCTTTCATATTTAAGCCCAATATGCACAAGGATTAACGGGTAATTTGTGTCTTAAATTAGAGAACTAAGAAAATGAACAAACAACGAAGGTTATTATGCATGTAATGGAAAAAAAAAAAGCGCATCTCCAGGTAATGAAGTACTTTGGTCCGGTGGAGAGGAAGTGTCTCCTGGCTGGAGGTTACCAGATGGACGGCTCCAATGAGGACAGGACACTTTTTCGCCTGTTTTAAACCTGATTTGATTTGGGATGTCAGAGCTCCCATGCGGGGCGAAGAGTCCATCTGCTCGCCGATCCTTTCTGGTCTCCTTCCTTCTCTCTCTCCAGGGCTAAGGTGCTTCCTTTGCTCCTAATACTTGCTGTCATTTGAGAGGAAAGGGGAACTATGGCTGTTAGGGAGTGTTTCAAGTAGAAGGCATCCCGTCTGCAGCGGACGTTTGTTTTCTAACAAGAAGTCACTGTTTCTGGTCTCGTTGGATGACCCCCCAGAACCTGCCTCCAGTTAGGAAGTGGGGGCAGTCCTCTTGCTGCCTCAGTGTGCCAGGACAGAGATGACACTACTGGACTGGTCACCAGACCCCAAGTCCCTTATAAGGACTCTTGAGCTTGGCACTGTGAGTTTGGAGAAGTAATTTACAGATTTCTGTTCATTGAGCTCGTGTTCCAGATTGTCTGCCTAGGGGTTTTGCAGCTGGGACTTTTTTGAGCTGTCCAGTTCTCTCCTACCAACCATCCTGTAAGTGCTCCATGTCCACCCGGTGGTTCAAAATCACAACCACTCCTTGGGAGAAAGAGCGACAGTCTCCTTCCATGATGATTTGCAGCCTTAAACACCCAGTGAGGGGGTCGCTGGGGAGTCACTGGGGTCAGGATACAGTGAGAGGGTCAATGGGGTTGAGGTCCACCCAGTGGACGGTCAGTGGGGTTGAGATCCACCCAGTAGGGGGTACCTGGAGTTGGGATTCCCCAAGTGGGAAGGATTTGGATGGGAGAACCACATTCCATAGGTTTGTTGTTGTTCATTTTTTTCCTTTACTGAATGTTTACATATCATATCATAGATACTTTGTTTTATAATATTATCATTGATTAGTGCAATTAATTAATTACCTTGTCTAATCAGCCCCTCTTGTGAAAAGGGAAACTCCTCTCCCTTCACCTAATTTATGCATTTCTTGATTTTCACCCCCCCCCCCGTCTTTTATCTTCCTTGTTAAATCATCAGAATGGATTCTGAATGTAAAGGTCTCCTTAGCTTTTTAGATTGTTGAGTCAGCTCTGGTGGCCTAGGGGTAAGGACTTGCTCTGCGAATCCAAAGGCTGTTGGTTCGCATCGAAGAGCTGCTCCATGGTAGAAAGACGGGCAGTCTCCTCTGTGCAGTTTACAACCTCTGAACACCCACAGGAGGACCAGCCACGAGTTGGCTCTGTGTTAATTTACACCACAGACTTTGTTTAGGATACATGCCTAGTAATGGGACTGTTGGATCAAATAGGATTTCTGTTTACAGCTTTTTAATGAAATACCAACCAAACTACTTTCTCTGGTGATTGCACTATTTCTCATTCACACTAGCATTGAATGAGCCTTTCAATCTCTCCATTCCCTCTCTGTATTATGACTGTCTTTTAAAATTAGATCACTAGACTTTTCTGGCTTCACATTTCCTACTTATGGTTAGCTGACTATCGTAAGCATCTGTATTACCCAGAAAAGCCATCCATTTGATAGTGTCCCTTTTGATTAGGTTCCCTGAACTGACAGCCTTAGGTGCCACCAGAAGTGGAAATGTGCCCAGACATGGAGCTGTGTCTTGTTTGTCCCGTTCTCTGTAAAGCAATGGTCTCCTCTTTCTGATAGAATCACCCACATTCTCATAGAACCACCACAGACATGCAGTTGCCTTTTCAAGGGGCATCTATTGTTTAGCTTGAGATTTCTCTAGGAATTTGGAAACTCCTTCTCCTTCGAGAGCTTGCGACATTTTCCTTGGTTTCACTAAGCACTCTTACCCTGGTGCTCCACTGGGCTGGGAGATGGATGGAATTCATTGTCAGGTTGGATTGCTTACTGCCAGTTGTCAGATTTTAGTATGTGACTTGATTCAGATGGAGTTCTAACAATTTAAAATCACAGATGCCAAAATCTTGCTGTCACGTCCGTTTGCCTTCTCTGCACATCTCTCAAGCCTTTGGCTGCATCACAAAATTAGCACCTAAAATGCTTTTCTTTCCTGAGGAGCCCTGAGTGGAATAGTGTATTAGGTGTTGGGCTACTGGCAGTTCAAAGCCAGAAGTCAGGAGAAAGATGGGCGAGCTCTTTCCGTGGAGATTCAGACTCTTGGAAGGCCGGTGGTGGGCACCCGTGATTCAGAATCTGATTGGCAGCAGGGGGTTGGATTTCTGGTAGTCTCTTCTGTAACCTTGTTTCTGTGGAATCTCGTCAAAGTGAGGAGCAGAAGCTGAGCTCTGGTTCTCCTGCATACTGACCATTGCCGACCGTGGGGACCACGATGTGATTCTTTGTGTCAGTACACTTACTCTTTCCTCAGTGGACCTCGCAGAAGCGTGGATGTACAGTCTCTGGGCTCAGTGAAGGACTGTCATCCCTGGAGTTGGACCCGAATCCTAATGATCTTCTAGCGTTTTGTATGTGGATGTTCACCCCATCTTCCTGCTGAGCTACAGTTAGAAAGAAGGCATTGCGGGAGACATGCCAGATAAGGTTCCTTCCTTGTCCTTCACAAGCCCTGATGGCTCCATGGTTAAGGTGCTTATCTGCTGACCGAAAGTCAGCTGTTCAAATCCACCAGCTGCTTGATGGAAGAATGAGTTGGCCTGTTTCTGGAGACGTTTCTGTGCATCCCAGGGACCTTCCACGCAGTCCTGCCCTCTCCAGCCAGGTTGCTCAGATTGGGGTTAACTCCGGTTGGGGGTGAGTTTATAGTTCTGGTCTTTGTCCTCAGCATGGAAGTGGTGGGCCAGGTTATGGGACTAAATGGAAATGCTGAGATAACTCGCTGTCATTATGATCCTCAGAAAAACATTGGGGCTTTGGAGGAAAATAAAGACCCACAGGCCTGGATGTAGAGCCCTGTGAGGTGGTGGTACCGCCTGAAATCTATGGAGATGAGCCTTCGGGACCCGTATTTTTATATAATGTGCTTTTGATATTCAGCCGGATTTGGAACTAGAGCATGTTCTGTGGAACACTAATTCCTCAGGATATAAATAGGATTCCCTTAAAATTTTTCTTTACAGCAGTGAGCTTAGGAAACTCTTATGTCTGGATTTCTTAGAATCTTTATGTTCGTTGTGAAACGTGTTTTTGAAACTTACTTGATGATGTAACAAGCCCCTCCCCACCGCCTCCTGCAGGCATCTCCTGTTCACTGCCCCCAGCTGTGGCTCTCAGCACAGCTTCCTCGAAGCAACCACTTGGGGTGATGGCAGGTCTTGTGGGGGAAGCACTGGCAAGGGATTGTTTCTTCAAATAAAATTGTTATTTTATGTTGGTTTACTTATAAAGTTCATAGACCTTGTTTTTCACACTGCTCCTCAGATAACGTCATTGAGTAGCAGGCCTGGAGACAGGAAGTGCAGGGGCTTATTTTTTGGAATACATTTTGGGAAACTTGGTCTTAATGTGAAATAGTCTTTCAATATTTTACATCAAGTGATTTTATTCGGTTTATATATGACTCATGCCATACATTTTAGAGTTGTTGTTATGTGCCATTGAGTTGACTGCAACTCATTGCAAGCCTACGTATTACAACCCTAAACCCTGCGTTGTCCTGCGCCAGTCTCATTGTCTCTGACACACCTCCCTTCATTACTCCAGTCACTGAATCAATCCATCTCAATGAGGGTCTTCCTCTCCTGTGCGGTCCCTCCACCCTCCCAAGCATGACATTCCAGAGACTGGTCCCTCTTTGCAACATGTCCAGAGTATGTCAGACAAAGCTTTAGAATCCTTGCCTCCAAGGAGCAGCCTGGTTTAACCCTCTCTAGGATGAATCTGTTTGTTTTCCTAGCAGTCCATGGTACCCTCAATACTCTTCTCCAGCACCACAGCTCAAAGGCATCAGTTTTCCTTCTATCATCCCTAGTCATTGTCCAGCTCTCTGATGCATAGCCAGTGATTGAAAAGACCATGGCCTAGATCAGGTGCACCTTAGTCTACAGACTGACATCATTGCTCTTCAGTACTTTGGAGAGGTCTCTGACAGCCTACTTCCCCAACACAATATGTCTTTTAATTTCCTTGCTGCTGGTGCCAAGAATGTTGATTGTGGAGCCAAGCCGACTGAAGCAGTTTACAGTCTCAATCTCCTCACTATCTATCATGATGCTGCCAATTGGCCCAGTGGTGAGAATCTTTGTTTTCTTGATATTGAGCCTCAATCCATATTGAAAGCTGAGTCCTTCCTTGACCTTCTGAAGCAAGCGCTTCAGGTCTTCGTCAGTTTTAGCAAGCAAGATTGTGCCATCTGCATAGCACAGACTGTTGATGAGTCTACCTCCAATCTTGATGTCACACTTCCCCTCATAGAGCCCAGCTTCCTGGATAATCTGTTCCTGGATATAGATTGAAAGGGTATGGAGATAGGATGCATCCCAGGCATACACCCTTCCCAATTTTGAACCATGCAGTGTTTCCTTGCTCTGTTCTGACGACTGCCTCCTGGTCTAAGTATAGGTTTCCCAATTTCCTTATAATAAAAGAAATTTTCTTAGTGACTGCAGCTGTGGCCTCGTGCATGTCAGAGTTTGTGAGGCTGACGCAGGACACGGCAGGTTCAGATCTGTTGTTCATCGAGTCACTGAGTTGTACTTGACAGCACCCAACAACAACAACAACAGGGGCGCACCAGGGAGCTCTCATGGCCTAGTGGGTAAGGAGCTGGACTGCTAACGCCAGGGCAGGAGCTTTGAATCTACCAGCTGCTCATGGGAAGAAGAGGGACAGTTTCTCTCCAGGCTGTTCCCAGCTTCTTCAAAACACCTAGGAGTCGGTCCCACCCAGTGCCGCCTGTCACCCTCCACAAGGGTCCGCTGGTGGTTTGGTGGCAGTCTTTGCTTTCCCTGAGGGAGACCCACATTAGAGGCCCAGCAGTCACGCCTTGTCCACCCATGGAGGCCGTGTGTGACTGTGAAGCTGACCAGATTTCTGTGCAACATCCAGACCAAGACTGGGAACAAAGGTCTAGAGAAGCGGGTCAGAAAGTAGGCCAGGAAGTTCACCCTGAAAAACTGATCCATAGCCAGTTACAGGGACAGTGCAGGACTGACCATTGTGTACGGGGCTGACGCAAGACAGGCCAAGCAAGAGCAGTTATAGCCGTAGTAAGGAACTTCAAGTGGACACTTGCCATGTGCTGGTCAGGCTGCTACATGTGTCTTACAGCATCACCTCATTTAGCGCCTAGGTAACCCTGCAAGTTGGGAGCTGTGATTGGGAGTTGGACTCAGGTGAGGCGGTTGGTAAGCAGTGACCCTCTGCCAGCTCTGTGCTCGGCCGGATGTGCCAAAGCTCTCAGCCCATCTCCACGCTGGCATGGCCTTTGTGTCTAGTGATGAGGTGTGGTTACATTTCGGCATGCCCTCATTGCTTTCAGAACTAGGCTTAACTGGAAGAAAGGGGAAGCTGTATGGGGCTTTCAGAAGGCTGCATTCAGAACATTCAGAACCTTTGCAGAGCAGGAACATTTACCACCTCACTTACACGTGGATGCAAACAGAATTTTGATAGCTATAATATATTGGTAAATTGTGTATGTGAAAGGTTCTCTTTTTCATTATTCTGTATATATTGCAATGGTGATAATTTGCAATATGAATATATTTTCCTCACATATAAGTTTTCAATTATTGCTCAAATCTTAAGGGAAAAAAATGAGTTTGGTAAAGTTTTGTTACTGTGACCACAAATTTAAAAAGAGTAGACGAGTGATTTTGACTACTGGTAATAAAGATCCTTGAAGGGGATTTATGTATAGTCCAAATGCATGCTTATTAGACACCCAGGACATGATGTTTCATTTTAAAAGTACATGCCCTTGCATCTTGTCATGACATTTATAAAAGTTTTTCCATTGCTAGCCTTCCATCTTGCTAGAGACGATAAATTGAGTAAGGTATAAATGATATTACAGGGTCTTTGCAACCAAGGTTCTTTACTCTCACCGTTTAAAGTTCTCCCAAAGCTCTTCAAAGAATGTTCCCCAGATGCCTTTGCGTCCAGGGATACCATCCTCCTTCTGCGGCATGGTGAGTGAAGGGTGGGAGGGGAGGGTTCATCCTGCCATCTCGGATGCTGGTGATATGTCCGCGTGATTTGGGAAGCTTCACAAATGCCGCTGTGTTAGGGGCACAGAAATTCAAGCTCGAGTTTGTTGCTGCCCAAAGATTTGAGCGTGTTAAGAGTTTCCAGATGTGGCTTTTGTGTTTCAGTCTAAATGGAGTGATTTTTTTTTTAAATATGTATAAGTAGCATCGGCTTCTAGAATTCCTTACGTTCATTATTTCATCTAGTTATTCTGGTTCTGCTACATCCTAGGCCTGTGTTAGGCCCTGGAGGTAGAAAGCGAAGGAGTTGGACGTGTGACTTTTGGTCTAGAAGGAGAGATTGAGGGAGAAAGTGAAATAAGTGATTTCAATACAGTAATGATTAGGAGGCAAGAAGGAAGGTGCTGAGGTGGAGAAGAATGTGCTGCAGATGTGAATGTGAACTTGGAACTGGAACCTGGGAAGCAGCCAGCCATACACATCAACAGGGCAGGGAGTCCCAGGCAAGGAGCCTGCGGTGAATGGGGCTGATAACCGAGGAGAAGCTTGATTGACACACAGAGATGGCGTTTTATATGGAAAGACCAAGCTGCTCTTGGTCAGGGAAGCAGTGAATTAACTGACCTCAGTGAAGGACGCCGGGAGGCCAGTTGGTAGATAAACTGTGGGAGAAATGACCATACTGGGAAATGAAAGCCATTTAGCTGGTTTTAAGTTTGGGAGGAAACATGTTTGTTACTTTGTGAATGAAGGAATGTGTGAATCACAATGTATACGAATAAGCACAATGTATAGGAATTTTGATACAAACTGATATAAAGTAAAAAACTTATTAAACCATAACCTGAGACATTTGAAGCCACATCTGTTGAGTTGATTCCGATTCAGTGACCCTCGAGTTTCCAAGGTGGTGGGTCTTTATGGGAGGAGGCTCTCCGTCTTTCTCCTGTGGAGCAGCTGGTGGACTCAGACTCCTGAATTTCAGTTGGCAGCACAACACGGCCTAAAAAAGGCCAAGGATTGGATCAGCAGATGCACCTTAGTCTTGAAACCGATAACGTTGCTTTTTAGAACTTTTCAAAGGTCCTTGATATTTCCTACTGTGCTCTTACTGATTATAGATCCAAGAAAAATCATTGACAACTTCAGTCTTTTCTCTGTCAAATAAGATGTTGCCTGTTGGTCCAAGGATGAGGATATTTGTTTTCCTCTTGTTGAGATGTAATCCATAGTGAAGGTTGTGCTCTTTGATCTTCTGCAGAAAACACTTCAGGTATTTGTCATTTACAGCCAAGGAGACCATGTGGCTGCTACCTGCACACTGTAGGGTGGGTGACACTTAGATTCCTTGGATGTGTGGGTTTTAATAACATGACTAATTCTTCCTCTTCTTTCTCCTCACGCTTACGTAAGGCTAAGAAGCCAGCAGAGTGTTAGTGCCCAGATTGCATCAGTTACGGGAGTCAGTGCCCGGAGCCCTGTGCTTCGTACAGAGATTGTAAAACTGGTCACTAAGGGGCCTCTGCGGCCTACAGAGCCTTTTGATGGGGAAGCCAAGCAACTGTCAGCCTTGGAAGTTGCCAGAGTCTCTATTTAATAATCTCAAGTAGCCAACGTGTGTTCACATCATTGAGGAATGAAGATGATGGTCTGTATTATTTAAAAGAAAGCCATGATCCTTCTGATGTATTTAGTAGCACCTGGAACCTTGATTGTTTTGGAATGGTTACTAATACATTTTAATTTCCTTAGATAACTTAAGAACTTTCCCTTGTAATTTGCCTTCATAAGCCTTGTATCTTGTAATTATTTTTCCATAAATGTTGAGTGTATGGGAGTGTGTGTATTAGGATGATAAAAGGGTCTCTGGCCAAAGGTAGTTTCCTGTCTCACTACCTTCTGCTGTTGCTTTACAGTAGAGGAAATACTGTTGTCATTTCTCTTTGCAGAGATGTTTTCTGTATTGACCCAAATACCCTGGAACATTTCAAGGAGAAGAGAAAATCGGGAAAACTGCCGAAAACACTGTGACGTCGAATGTCGTCTCTTCACTGGAGACTGAGCCCTGGGCCATTGAAGCACTCTGAGCCCAGCTGTCATTTGTTTTCTACTGGCCATACGAAGTATCCCCTTCCAAACACCTGGTGCTGAGCTCATGCCCCTCCCGGTGAGGCCTCATGCTCTAGAGAATGGCTGGTCCTGGTCGGCGGAGGTTCTTGGCTGCAGTCCTAGCGAGCCAATAGCTAAGCCTTTCTCTTGTGACACAGTTCAGGCCACCAGCCTTTGGGTTAATGGGGAAGTGCAAGCCATTTGCAGCATGGGAGGCCTTTTACCAGAGCCATTAGATCAAACCGTTCACTGCCATGTGTGTTCTTGAAAGGCTTTTGCTACCGTCAGTGGTTCTCTAATCAATACGTTTGTTAACTTCTGTGAGTGTATCTCTAGAGTAGATTCCTAAAAGAAGAATTGCAGTTTCTCAGTCCATAAGCAGTGCATTTTTTAATTCTTTCAGTTCTTCCCAGATTGCCTGGCAAGTGAATGCTCATAACTTACACTGTCTTCACAGCATTAGAATTGATCCGGCAGTTCCTGAGCGATCGCTTCCATAATCTGTCAGCATTTGCAGTTGCCACAAAGCTATGCAAGTTATCACATACCCAGGAAGCATGGTTGATACCAGATACTCTTAGGCAAGATATGATTGACACTTCTCTGCTTTAAGGCTCCCATGTGGCTTTTTTTTTAAACCATTAGGTACTATAGGTAAGAATATTGGGACCCCTCACATGGCAGGAAGAAGGCCAGGAAATATGTTCTTGGCTTTGGGCAATATTATCATCTATTACCAAAGTGATCACATAGCTCATCTCCTGGGAACCTGTGGTCAGATACGGTAAAATCCACAGCTAATAATAGTGTCATTTGTTGCGTGTTAACTGCACGCCAGGAACACTTGCACATCTCCTACTGCTCACCTTTACAGTAGCCGCTAAGGTGCAAATCGTTATCCCCAGTTTACAGACGTGGAAATTTAAGTTCAGAGAGCCTGGCTCCGTTTTGCAGTATCATCAAGCTGGTAGCCAGCAGAGCAGGTATTTCAGTGATAAAGGCTGTCTTGTTTTCTCCGGAGCACACACCTTTTGGAACAGAGCAACGCTGTTTGCAGAGCCCAGTCTTCCCTTGGATTTTGTATCGTGCAGTTGGACCTCAGAATCCCTCTGCTCTCCTGACCTTTCCTTTTTTAAGGATTTTAGGGAGGGCTTCCTGCAGAGGCCTTTTCTCTGCGTGGTCCAGCTTTTGCCTCGCTCCAGCCTCATGGGATGGTCAGACAGTTCTGCACACCACTGTCCAGCGGTGCCGTGTCCGCCTCTCCAGCCACACCTTCATGTTTCAGTTCTGACATCTCACAAGATTTATTGAGATCCTGGAGGTGTTTTGTGCTGCATTGGCTGTAATTAGTTGATGACATATGATGATTTATTGTTGGCGATGTCCTTAGAAATTTGCCTTCTGTTTGGGGGTTAAAAGTAGAGTGTTAGAATTTCAGTATTACAACTCTTGTAGTGCACCACTTAACACGTCAAAGCCACATTCAGGCGCATCAGGCAGCTTGACATCAGAGCACGGTTCATCTCCCTCAACTCTCTCTCTCAATAAAACAGAAATGGGTAGCACATTAGGAATACCAGGGATGGCATGGCCAAATTAATTCCACTTGATTAGACCTTGGTGAGTTTTTTTTTTAACTCTTTGAATGAACTAGAAAATGGAAGATGTAGAAGTCAGCAAGAGTCCAGGGAATTCTAACAATTCATGGACGCAGACACGAAGAAGCCAGACGACAAAACCCAGTGTTATCAAAGCATGAAGATTAGTCAGATGAAGATTAGGGAAAAGTCACTAGCAGTAGTTTGAAGAGACAGCGCGTCAGCACGTGTGCTACGAGGCCCCAGGAGACATCTCCAGCCTGCAGACTGACCCCGGAGGAGACATGGGAAGGGAGCGGGGATTTCAATAGGACCGAACAGGATGCCAGTGGAAAACAGGCTACCTGCATCAAGTTCCATTCTCAGTCTTGCCTCTGTTGACCTCAAGACCACCTTGGTCGCTTGTCCAGATGAAGAAAGACTTCCTTCAGATTGCAAATTCCTGTCCTGTTTGATGGTTGTAAAGGCTTTGACTGCAGAGAAGGCAGTTAGGAGTGCTGGGCGCTCTGTGTATTAGTTTTACCATTAAGAACCCATCACAGTGAAGACCATCCTCCTGAGAGGTGTGGCTGGCGTGGACTGACCTCCTGTTGGGTCACTGGCTCTGAGTCATCCCTCCATCATGGAGCCCAACTGCTCATGCAAAGGTGTGGACATGAAACACCCTCCATTGGAAAGGTTAGACGCCCTCCCCTCCAGCTCAAGCTGACCGGCTTTGAATGATAGGAAGAAAATTAATGAGCACAGCATCTCCCCTGGTGGTCTGTTTCCTTGTCCGTCTCGCCTGTTAGACTGAGCGCTGGAGATAATGGGCCCTGTTCTCTCCTCGCCAGTTCACCATGTGAGGCACGTCTCACGTCCGGGTGTGAAAGTGCTCAGTAAACTGTCGGAGAGATTCCGTGTTCAGTTCCTCATCCGGCTCCCCTCTCTCTCAGCTTCCTGGACAGCAAGGAGGAGTGGTCTGGGTTTCTACAAGATTTATGCCTTGTAATTAAGAACTATTGATTTAATTTTTTTTTGTCCTGTGGACTTTATTTAATCATTAGCTAATAAGATTTATTGAGCAGCTTGCAGTTCTTTATCCCTGAATGTGAGGTGGCCGCTTCTTAGCGCAGAATTGTTTTGAATGGGATGGTAAATTAGAAAAAATTTGATATTATAAAAATACGTATCCAGCAAGGTTCAGAGGAGGAAGGGAGACTTGAACTTCAGGTGCAGGTGAAAACTCATCCAGTAGAAGCTTTTTACCCCCCCTTGTGCATGTGCTTTGCCTCTTCTGGTTGCAGATATTAGAGACTTCTGTGGGTTCCATTCAGTCATGGGGTTCCATCATAAGGTGAAATGCAGAAATAAAGAGAGAAATCCCTTTTACAGGTTGGGATTCTGGGTAGGTGGCATCATTAGTCTGTCTGGGCCTCAGTCAGCCTGGGAGGCGGTTTAGGGCCTGGACGGGCATGTGGAGAAAGCCTCTAGGTGTTGCAAGTGCTTGGTTATTAACGGAAAATTTGAAGGTTTACGTTCACATCAAGTGTCCTTGGAATAAAGACCTGGAGATCGACCAGACAGGGACTCTCTGACAGAGCAATGTTCCATTCAGTCACACTCAAGTTGCTGTAAGCTGTGGCCGACTTGTTGCCAACTTCCAGAGCACTCACCCCAGCCTCCACCATCACCTGTGACTGAGAGGAGCAGCAAAGGCAGGGAGACAGGTGTATCAGACCACACCTGAAGGACTTTTCTGAGACTCATCCACAGGCAGCCTTGTTACTATGTTTGTGTACCATAGACGTAGAACTGACCCGCAGCTGACTCTCTGGTGGGTTTTCAGAGGCAGTTGATGATTGGGAGATTTCCCATCCTTCTCCTGCAGAGCAGCTGGTGGCCTTGAACCGCGTGCCTTCAGGATTGCAGCGCAGCTTCTTGCCACCAGAGCTCCCTACTGACAGCCTACTGAACACTAACTTCATTCTCCTTTAAGGAAGAATTAACTATTTGACCACATTATGTGGTGGGCAAACAGAAAGCCACGTCTACTGCTGTTAAACTGGAATCTTTTATAGAAGCAGACATATTTTCCATGGAGTGGCTTTGAACTGCTGACTTCCAGTTACCAGCTGAATGCTTTAACCACGGTGCCACCAGCTCTTAAGTGGAAAGAAGGCAAGGGCAATAGCGTGATCCCAATGTAGTGGAAAATTGAGGCTAATTAATCCTGCGTGGCTCTCTATAATCCTGTGGGAACAAGCCCCGTGATTAAAACTTGAGTCTGTTTTCTGCATTTGCTTTCTTTCCTTGGTTGATTGTTGAAAATCAAGAACATTCCTAAAATATCAAAGAAATTACTGGAGAGAAAATTTGAGTCTCTTTGCTTTTGACACTCGTGCCAAGAGTCCTCCATACACCCCAGCAATTACAGAAGGATCGGAATTTACATTGGAAATCTTTGCCAAGTTCAGTCCAGCTGCATGGTCCCAGGAATTCTTGTACCTGCGAGATGCCAGGGGTTTGCACTCAAGGAGCTGTGTTCGTTACTGTGGTAGAACTCGGCCAGAGTTTAAAAGGCGCTCCAGGGAAGGATAAATCATGCACCGAATTAAGACTACAAGCTCCACTTGTGTAGCCAGAAGCAGGCGGAGAGCCGAGTGGCAGCCGAACAGGAGTTGAAGATGACTTGACTGAATTTTGTTCTGTCCCTTAATGCTGTTCTTTCTGTTGGGAAAGCAGAAAGGTCACGTCTGTGTTGCTGAAAAGGTGTGTTTCCACAGACCCCCAGTTCCCTTTCAGAATGAAGGCTGTTGTTCTGTTTTGTTTTGTGTATTTTCTTGAGTGTGTTTCCCTGGCCCCTTTAAAACAAAATGACAGAAAGACAAAGACAGAGTCTGTTTGGTAATGATTATGCAGTCGGCCTTTATCTGCTGGGGGATAATTTGTGGCTTATTTTTAATCCTGTGCTAGTTTCTGTCCTTGCTTTTCTGTTTACCTGCTGGTTGCAACCTTGAGTCAGTCACTCTGGAGCGCTTGATGAGTTAGTTCTGTGTTTGTTTGTTTTTTAATTGGCTAAAAGAAATTTCCAAAATGGCTAGTATTTATCCAACATTAATTATAACATAGAACAAGTGAAATTTTTTAACGTTCATAGTAATCTTAAAAAACATTGCAGTTCCTGTTTTCTGACAGGGAGCTCTGGCCACACAGCTCACAGCAGGTTTTCCCGCTCACCTAGAGTTGAATCTACCAGAAGGTGCGTGTGCCCTTTACAGCGTCCAGCAAACCTGCCGCAGGGTCGGCTATGAGTTGGTTCTCACTCACTTTCAATGAGCTTTGTTACCTAGTCAACAACCTGAGAGCTCTGTTGGCCTAGTGGACAGAAAGTGATGCTGCCAAGCCAAAGGTGGGTGATTTTAATCTGTGGCCCACAGGCTGGGTTTTAATTGGTTTTGGTCAAACATTCCTCTAAGTGGTATGACACTGGTCTGTCCATTTGTTGTACAGAGGTAACTCATGGTTGCTGTGATGCTGAACACTGTGACACTGATGTGTCATATGTGATAATGTTCACCCATGGTGGACAGTGTTTGGTGGAGCTCTCCGATTGAAACAAGCTTGGAAGCAGGAGAGAGGCATCCTCTCCGTAAATAGCTTACCTCTGGAAACCCTCCAAACTTGGAGAAAAGATGAAAGTTATACAAATGTTCAGGTCTTTCATTCATAGGGTTGCTGTGAGTCGTCTACAACTCAACGGCACTTAACCACCCCCCCCCCACCCCCCAGTGAGGAGAGAGAAAGTTTAATACCTTAGCTCACTGCTCTAGGTCTCAATGCTAGTGACAGAGGTAGGCTTGTGCCCGGTGAGGCCAGCCCAGCACTGGCATCGTGCTGTAGTGAACGCACCAGCACCAGTGAGAAGTATGGCTACCCCAAGTGGATTTTGACAGAAGGTCAGCTTGAATGGCGACGCTGTTCCAAACCATGCCCATGGGGTATTTCGTGTTTGGCTTGTAATAAAAATTTGTTGCAAAGGACTTGCAGGTGGTCTCTTTCCTATGAGAAGGTGGCTTAGATTTCTTTTGAAGAAGACAGAGGTCAGAACCAGGGCATCCCAAGAGGAAAACATAGACAGCCGAGTGACTGGTTTGAAAGTCCTCATATAGAGAGCTCTCCGTCACCTGGAGCATTCAGTACCAAGCTAGAGTTTGACAGGAACCTGCATCTGTAGATCGCTCTGCTGTAGTGTGTAATACCAGAGCGAAACAACTTGTTCTTATTATGGATGTTGTTGCTAGGTGCCATTGAGTCAACTATGGCTTATAATTTGCCGTTATTACAAGGGTTATTATTGTTAGGTTACCATGGAGTAAACGACCACTCATAGCAGTCCTGTGAACAACAGATCTCACCATTGAAAACTAACACTGATTTTTAAAAATACTTGGGAAATGTCCAGTAAATGCCTCATTTAAGCAGTTCATAATATACACTAGCATGATAAAAGAGTAATTACTTAGGAAAACACAACAAAGATCAATAAAGTCTTTACTCAGAAATTTCTAAGCCTTTCTCTCCATCTAAATCATGAAACCTGACTTTTCTTTTGAAGCCAATTAAAAAGAAAGAAGCCATGGAGTATTGTTTGCAACAGTGGCCTAAACCGATGGGAGATGGTGTGGAGTGCAGAGGTGTCCGTGAGCTTTGATGAGTCTGTTGGCCATGAAAATCATGGGAACTTCTGGCAGCTTCAGTGAAGTTCTAATAAACCAGTAGTTTTGCATGGAGCAGGAATGGATAATGCTATTTTCGATGTGTCCTTTTGCACTTTCTTCCATTCTTATATCAAGTGTTGATGGCATGCATTTCCTTTACTACACAAGTAGAGAAGAGAACCATGTTTTTTATTTTAATTTCTTGTAGCCGGTCCTGTTTTCCCTAGCTACGTTTCTGCTTACTTAGAAATAGATGCGCTCTGAAAGAGTCATGAAAAGTGAAAATATGCAGAAGACTTTGGAGAGGGCCTCTCTATTTTCGTACCAAAATTAGAGGGTTTTAAAATTTTTTTTTAACTTTTAAAAAATTTTCAAATTTTATTCTGATTTATTTACAAAGTTTGAATACAATGTTTTTCACAATAGATCCTTCTCATTTCCTTCATCCCACCCACCTATCGAATTGTACAACCTTGTAATTAACACCCTATTCCCCCCATCCACACCCCTCTGTTTCCAGCCTTTCCCCCACCACCCGCACCTTGGATCCTCATACTCGTTCTACAGTAATGATTTTATGCCATTTTTGTATTTGTCCTTGTGGAGTGAGTTTGTTCACTCAGCATAATGCTTTCCTGTCTCTCCCAAGTTAGGTAGTAATTTACAAAATCATTGCTCCTGCGTGCTGCGTAGTATTCCATTGTATGGTTGTTCCGCAACTTCTCAGTCCCTTTGTTTGTGGCTGGACATCTGGGCTGTTTCCATGTTCTTGCGATGGTGAATAATGCTGCTGTGAACATTGGTGTACAAGTTTCCAGTCAAGCATCAGTTCTCCTTTTCTTGGGGTATATTCCAAGCAACGGAATAGCTGGGTCATATGGAATTTCGATGTTCAGCTTTTTGAGGAAGCGTCAAACTGCTTTCCACAATGGTTGCACCATTGTACAATCCCACCAACAATGCAAAAGAGCTCCTATCTCACCACATCCTCTTCAACATTTATTACTTTGTCACTCTTACTGGAGTGAGATGGTATCTCATTGTGGTTTTGATTTGCATCTCTCTTATTGCCAGTGATTTTGAACATTTCTTCATGTGTCTCTTGGCCACTTGAAAAACTTTGCCACTGCTACTGGCATGATACAGTTTTAATGAATAATCTTTTGCGTCATCTGCTAGACACTGAAGTTGACGCTGAGCTAGCTTCTTTTCTGATTTGGTTTCCCACTCAACCACATTTTATCTAAAAATGATATATTCATATCTGTGGTTGTATCAACAGATACATAAATGCTTTCAAACACTTCAGAGTGATAACATGAATATGACTAGATCGTGCAGTTTTAATAAATATGTGTTTTTGAAAACCCATTGATAGATGTAAATTTGACACATTATTGTCTCCCTCCCCAAAATTATATGTATGATGTTAATTAGACTAACACATGATCTAATAAAGAATTGAAAAAAAGTTCTGAAAAACTACAGTGGGAAGTACTAGAAAGCATGGTTGAGTTTTTTTTCCTCCCCATTATCTGAATCTCTGTGTCTATAAAACAGTCTGATATGAATGACAATTCTTGTTTGAAGAAACCTGGGGGGGTTTCTGTTTTATGTATTTGTCCTTTGATTTCATTATTATTTTAAGAACAGAACATTTGAATCTTTTCTCCTTAAGACTTAACCCTAGAGAAAGATAATGGATGGTTTTTCTGTAGCTCAAAATTACTCAGTCTAGTTTCATGTAGTTGTTATGGTGAAATATTTTTTACTTGGAATCAACTCATAGGTGATGCACTAGCAGGTTTTGAGAGGAAGTAAATCACATGAGAGGAGATTGCCCATCTTCTGTGGAACTGCCGGAGGATTCAAACTCTATGCCTTTCCGTTGGCAGCACAGCTCCTTACCACAAAGCTCCCAGTTCTTCCTGGTGCAGTTTCTTGGTATAAGCAAAGGTATTAGTCCCCAGATGGGATTATAATGGCGACCTCTAACGTGCTCAATAACTGTAAGAGGACCCAATTCAACTGAAGAGCAAACCTGTAAGAAACCTACAGATATGGAACCAGTAGCATTTAAGTCAGATAATAAAATATAATTCTTACACACACACTAAATTAAAAAGCCAGAAGATGCAATTCTAATTACATGCCTTAACTTGAAGCACAGTATTTGTAGAGTAGTTTATCCAATTATATGTAAATTTGTTCCTTTGGCACAACTTGCTATATAAGCAGTATTAGTTCTGTAGAAAATGTTTGTTTGCTATTGAAATTGGCTCTAGTATAATTTCTCCATGTGGATAAATAGTTCCTGCATTTGTAGTTTCACCCACAGTTCTCCATGGGCGCTGGCCTTGGGGAGTGTGGCTTTTATTTTTAACTGCCTGGATAATAATGTAGATGTTCTACAGTCTTCTACCCAAAACTCTTGGCATCAAAGTGATTTAGAATTGTAGAATATAGAAAGGACACGTGCTGCCTGTCCTGTAAATCATGGGGAATTCCTGTAGGGTCCTGGGCCCACCCAGCAGTGCAGCATGTTGGCATTGGGGCAGAAAAACAGAACTGTAACAAGAATGCGAGAAAAATCATAAAGAGCTTCACTTCAGCCACAGTCAGGTTTTGCTGACAGATGGGTCTTAGGGACTTTGGAGTTCAGAGATTTGGGGATCTTTAAATTGCAGAGAAGGAGTTCCTGCCGTGTAATGATCAGCTGTGATGCTGGTGCACTACCTTTTGTGGCTTTAAGATTCTAGAAGGAGAGAGAGGAGGGAGAGGGAGTGGAAAGAGAATATGGAGTTGGTCTCCCCGGAGCACGCGCATTGTCCCCAGCGCCCGGTGTAGGTGGAACAGAAGAGGACGTGATTAATGCAGGACAGCAAACTGCAGAAATGTCACTGCATAGGGACAATTAATTAATTGCAGATTATATTAACATTTGGGAGATAACTTCATTTTTTTCGAGTAATCCACTTGAGGTTGGCCACCTGCTGCATGTGTGCTCCGCACTGAACCTGGAATCTCTCTGCTCAGGTTAATCCTGGCCTTGATCCTCTGGTGGGGAAGTGAGGGAGCATTGGTGGTGTAGTCCGTAGGGGACTAACTCGAAGGCGGGAGAAAATGAAGGAAAAAGATGAGCTGTCTCCTTCAAGAAAACCTTCTGGTGGGTCAGCTGTGAGTTAATTCCAACTTGACAGCAATGAGTTTGAGTTTTTGGTTTTTATTTTAAATGTCAAATTGTTGTTGTTGCTAAGTGCAGACGAGTTGTAGGCGACTCATAGTGACCCTATGAATGAAAGACCTGAACACTTGTATACCTTTCATCCTTTCTCCAGGTTCATAGGGTTTCCAGACGCAAACTGTTTCGGAAGTGGATGCCACTCCTGCTTCCAAGTTTGTTTTAATCGGGAAGCCGTAAGAGTCCCGAGTGTTCCATATGTGTTCCTCGCACGATGTGAGAGGCCATCCTAAGGTCCACTTGGAACTGATTCACAACAACTCACCCTCAGCCTGCAGGTGTGGCCAGACATTTCAGTATTTTACCATTTTGGCATGCCTAAATGCTGGCAGACTCTGGGCCAGAGGCCCCCCAATTCATTTGGCAAGTCCCCTCCGCTGACACTCACTTGGGACGAAAAGAAAGCCACACGAGTCCCGGGCGTTCCATACGTGTCGCTCCTCAAGACGCACGAGGCCATCCTAAGGTTGAATCAATGAGTCTTTATTTACGGACTGAGGTTTTCAGTGTATTCTCATCTGTGAAAATCATGTCATGCTGGATGCTAACAGGGGGTGGCGTCATGTCTCTGGGAGTCCACAGCTGAGGTCACCTCTCCACCCAGTACAGACCGATGGTAGTGTGAGACTTCAGTGGCTAAGTCTTGGGAGATCTGAACGGTTTACTTCTCCAGTAAGCCTGTGTCAGGGAAGAAGACTGGCTTCGACCTAGAGTAGTATGTTGTCATGGATCCCAAGTTGCCTTGTACGGGGGACAGCCGGGCTGGTGTGCTGACATCGGTTCTAGCTCTCCCAGCAGAACTGCCCCCACATGCTGCTCTTCCCTGGTCATTTCAGCCTCGCTGAGCCTGATATCAGCTCACTGCCCTCAGCGTCACCCTCTGACACCAAGTACCTGAGAGACCCCGGGAGAGAAGTGTTCTGCTTATCTTGGATCACTGGGGATGAAATGGGAGATTATTTAGGGAGGTTTCCTGGTGTTTTGTTATTCAGCAGCAGATAACCAGAAACAGGTTTGTTGTGAAAATGAAAGATAATGTGTTAAATTCCTGAAATGAAGGTGAGCAGCTGTCTGATGATGATTGTTTTCACAATCCTGAAAGCAAGGCCTTTGTCTCATATCCTCAGAGGCACCATTATCATTCACGCTGAGATAAGAATGGTGATCACTCTGTCTTCGCTGGATGAGTACAGGGGGTGAGATGTGGCGCTGGCTGGCATCCAGCCTGCCATCATTCGTCCTTAGTGCAGAGCTTAAACATTCTCATTTTCCATTCATAATTATTTCTTCAACAGGAGTGGATTTCCTACACTATGAAGTATCTCTTGTCATCATGTCTTGTCATACATGTCCATTCCAGATGGCAAAGTCCTCTCTTTGTTTGAAGGTGGAAGACCAGTTGGGTGAACAGCTTCCTACAGATTGGGAAGGGTCACCAGAGTGGATGTCAGAGAGAAATTCTTTCTTTGGTTGGGGTACAGATCAGACAGATAATGAATGAAAGAGAGAAGAATTGAGGGGGAGGTGGCCAGGGGGCAAGAAATGAAGGATTTGATATTGGAACCCAGAGCAGTCAGTGCTAGTTTGAATGGAAGGAGTTTGGGCTCAGGAGAGAAAAAAGAAGTAACTCTTAATTGTTAGGACTTCAGCACACAGTGCAGTCACTCTCTCCTGTGTGTATGGTTTATGGCTCAGTTTCCCCGTAGAAAGAGAGAGAGAGAAAAAATAATGGCTTGGACCTTGGACAGTCTGCTTTGTAGTTGTTCGACATTAAAAAAAGTTTGATAAAGTACTTTCTCAACTTTCCTAAGGATCATTGAAAAGAACGATACACATTAGAGATTTGCTCATTGTGTCCTCCAATTGCAACTTCTCATGCATTTAAGATTGCCATTAATAGAGGAGATTAAGATAGGATAGAGTATTTTGCACATAGCAACAAAGAGACAGTGACACTCACTAACTGAAGGGTAGAGAATTGAGTGAAAGAGAAGGCGGTCTACAGTAAGAGGGTCCATGCACTGAGGACAGTGGAGAAGCCCAGGAGTTAAAGGCAGCAGAGGTAGAAGCTGTTCCATACACAGCCTGTAAGAACATTGTGGTGGCGGTGGTGGTGGTGATGGCCGTCAAGATGAGCACGACCCTGTGAGCAAAAGACCTAAAGCCTTTTTATAACTATTGTCGTTTCTCAAAGTTTATAGAGTTTCCAGAGGCAAGTTGTTTAGGAAGTGGGTGTCACTCCTGCTTCCAATTAATCAGATTTGTGGGACAAAAGCATTAACAATAATCCAGAAATGGATGCATACATAAAAGAGCTGAACTGAAGTAGGAAAGTGAATGAGACTGTACCTACAAATAAATTATAGGTTTCATAGATATTTCTACATATATTTTTGTATGTGGTTCAAATATATCCATGAGTATAGTAGGGCATGATGTCACTCTGGAGACTAAGGTATGCCTGATAAAGGCCATGGTCTTTGCAGTTACTTGCTATGCATCAGAGAGCTGGACAATGACTAGGAGAGTTGATGCCTTTGAGCTGTGGTTCTGGAGAAGAGTGTTAACAATACCATGGACTGCTAGGAGAACAAACAATTTCCTCCTGGAGAGGGTAAAGCCAGACTGTTCTTGTCAGCAAGGATTCTGAAGCTCCATCTGACATACTTTGGACATATTACAAGACGGGATCAATCCTTAGAGAGGGACTTTATGCTTGGGAGGGTGAAGGGACAGTGCAGGACAGGAAGACCCTAGATGAAATGGATTGATTCAGTCCCTGGAGTAATTGGGATGGGTGTGTCAGAGACAAGATTGACAAGGAATAGGGCAGGGTTTAGGGCTTTTGAACATAGGGTTGTCAGGAGTCGCAGGCAACTTGATGGCACATAACAACAGGAAGGCATACAAGGCATGAACTTACTAATATCTCATATCTGTAAACAAATACCTTGAGATCATGTGATGGGCCTGGGATCAGATGGCACAGCTCAGTTCATGCATTAAAAATTTTCTACGACACACTTTGGTGAATGATGACTGGAGTCTTAAAAGCTTGTGAAAGACCATCTGAAGTGCAACTATTGGGGGCTCTTCCCATCTGAAGCAAAGAAGAATGAACAAATTCAAAGATGTCTGGAAATGTCTAGACCAGAAGGCTAGTGAACCGTACGAGCCTCACCATCCATCACCCTGGGACTGGAAGAATGAGAGGGTGCCCAGCCAACTCTGTCACTCTTCTCTGAACCCACATTCGAAGACCCCAGGTAGAGTGGAAGGAAGAAAGGAAAGGAAAAACCTAAGCCGTTAGTAAGAGCGGTCTCTGCTTGGGCAGATACTGGTGGAACCTGTGAGGCTGTGGGTCATCGTCTCCTTTGAAGCGAAGAGCTGAACTTAATCCCCAGGCTCAGACAGATCCTGACACAAGGGATGCACTCAATCTTTACAGCAGCCCACTGTTCCAAATCAAAGTGGCAGAATGTGCTCAGAAACAAAGTTAAGACAGAAGGGATCAAGCGGGAAGAAGAGAAATGGAAAACACAAGTAACAGTTTGAGTGTTGCTACCTTGTTGGGCTTGCAATCAGTGACATCAAACCAAATGGAAACTATTGACGATGAAATTAATTTGCTCTCTAATTCTTTGCCCAAAAGACCATAAATGTTTAACTAAATTGATACAGTACACATTCAAATATAAATCTATTCTCAAAAGATAAATTTTGTGGATAAATTGAAAAAAATCCCATTTTATGGTTTTTCCTAGGCACTGTAAATTTTATTTTAAGGAAATTTTTGTATTATCTTTCATCTTGACTAATTTTCTATAAAGTTAAACTGGAAAATAAATTCCTTGAGGGTGAGAACTTTGGATTCGGAAGTGGCAAAGTAAATGCATGTCTTCCAACTTGTTGGGGAATTTCAGAAAATTACCTGAGTGCCTGAATTTCATGAATTATTCAATTAAGGGTTATTTCCCCCTTAAATTTATTTCTGTGTAGGCCCTTTAACACTCTTTTGATTTATAAAGAGTCATTTTCTAGAATTAGATTTAAAACCTGTTGTTCCTTCTGATTTTCTTAAGAAAATAGAGCATGTCTTTTCTAAATCCCATATTCAGTGACTTTGGCCATTCTTTTATGATGAAAGCTAATCCTTTTAGAATTGATGAAATTGAAAGACAAACAAATGAGAAACCAGCTTCAAATAAAGAACTAGATTTAAGAAGGAGATCGTTCTTGAGATTCTTGCCCTTCCTGAAAACATTACCAAGTTGTTGATGATTTTCCTGAGTTTCATTACTAGCAGAACAAGCTTCCATCCACAAGTCCTTGTTTTTCTGCCTACCATTGGCCTCTTACTCCTTGCTGCAGTTTTAAGGAAATTATACTCCCCTAAAGCAATAGTGCCAGCCTAGAGACTAAGGTCCTCCAGGTCCAGGCCATTGTCTTTGCAATTGCTTACTACACAACAGAGATCAGAACAGTGACAAAGGATTATAGAAGAAGTAGCAGTGCCTCTGAGTGGTGCTGGAGAAGAGTATGGAACATAAGATGAACTACCAAGAGAACAAACAGGTCTGTCCAGGAGAGGGTGAAACCAAGTTGCTCCTTGGAGGCAAGGATTTTGAAGCTCCGTCTGACATATTTTGGACATTTTGCCAGGAGAAACTAGTCCTTGGAGAAGGACATCATTCTTGGAAGGATGGCACAGGAGAGGAAGACCTTAGAGAGGATGGACAGAGTAACTGGGGTAATGGGAGCAGGTGTGTCAGAGACACTGAGATTGACTTAGTATAGGACAGGGTTCAGAGCTATTGTGCTCTGAACATACAGGGTCCCAAGTGACAAAACAGCACATAACATAGAGTTATGGATCTGACTCACCTGTAAATGCTTCTATTGGTTAAAATTCCCCACAATCAAGGGTTTAGTAAGTTAGAATCACCCAGGACACTGTGTCAAACAAAATTCCAGTTATTTTAATTCTTAGCCGGTTTGCGTCTAAAACCCACACCTTTTCAAAGACTAGGTGAGAGAGGACTGATGGATGATAGGATGATAGAAATGAAAGCGTAATGAAACTGTAAGCCAAGAACATGGAGATGTCTCTGATTTTTGAAAATCTCAAACTATGTGGATGATGGTGTTATTGCTCTGCAGAATATGAGACTTTGTCACATCTGCACTTGGACTCATGGTGTGTCTAGTTAACCTCTAGGGCAGCAATTCTCAGCCAGGGCACTTTTACCTCCAGAGGATATTTCACAGTGTCTGCAGGGATTCTGGCCTAGTGGCAAGAAGCTTCCCTGCGGTCCTGAAGGCATGCAGTTTGAGGCCACCAGCTGCCCTATGGGAGAAGGATGGACTGTCTCCTGTGTAATTAACTGCCTCTGAAAACCCAGCTGTGGGTCAGTTCCAGCTCTCGGGAACACAGCACAGCCACCAACAACAACTGGAAAGACTGCTGTGTGCATCTCCTGAGTACAACCCTGACAAGCTGTGGACCATCCTGCAGGACACAGGAACGGCCCCCACCCTGTGACCCAGACAGAATTCCCTGCCCCCCAAAGTCAGCAATGCTGAGGTGGAGGAATGTTGAACCACTGGAATGCAGCAAGTCCTTAGAATATTCTGGATCAGCCCTGAGAAGGAGAGGGCAGGCCCAAGCTGAGGGCTGTAGGGGGTGGCCTTTGAGAACATGTATGGCACCCAGTGATCTAGAAGACGAGACATGAACATGGACCAAAGACCTGGAACAGCAGCTGCAGGTAATGTCGTTCACATCTGGAGCCTGAAAAGAGCGTGATCATTGGAACACTGCTTTCTTGAAAGTTCTATGTGAGATGCTAGTGTTAATGCACATATACGTGCCCATGTGGCTGCTAATGACAGGACCATGACTCAGCTGTTCCCTGGGAGGAAGATGAGGCAGTCAGCTTCTGCCACTGTTTCCAGCCTTAGTCGCGGCTGGACCGCTCCTCTCCGTCCTATAAAGCTGACCCTGGCTGAATCCACTGCACGGCAGCAGACTTTCAGCAGAGAAAGAATTCTGTTTTGGGGAAAATTAGGGCGAATTTAATATTTACTCTAAGATGGTGAATCTTATAAAATTCAGTAGTGGAGCTTAGGCTTTAAAAATTAGCAGTTGCATAGAAAACCCAGCTGTTTTTATATGGCTTTATACCTAGTTCTGGAATTTTTATGAAAAAAACGTATGATTTAGCAGAGTCTCTGGCCACGTGCATTATTCTGGCCTGGGGAACTTGAATCCAGCCTGTTGATGCTTCTCTCAAGATTCTTATCTTTACTCCCCTCCCCCCCTTTCTGATTTTGGTGGTGTTAGGATATACACTGAACTTTTAGGCCAACATTTGCCCATGCTTAAGTGTGGCATTGATTGGAAATGGAGACAGTTCAAAAGGGGAGTAGAGTCTCGATAGCCATTTATATTGTGGATCAACTTGTATCTAAGGCCAGAATCCTAGAATTCAGTATACAAGACACCATACTTCCTTTTTATTATTTCCGTTTGTGTTACACTTTATTACAATGACAACTGACCAATACAAAGACAATGGGTTTTATAAATTGTGGTTTGAGTTAACATTTGCAGAGCAGTTTGTTTTACAGCATTAATTACACTTCCCACAATGTGAAGCCTCTTTGGCATTTCCTCCCTGTAATTGATGTTTCCATTAATCCTTCTGTCTTACACCTTCCTTCCTTCAGGGCTTTGCGCTTGGCAAATGCAGCTCTTTGGGCCTTCCCTGAGAGGTGAGTCTAAGGGGCGTGTGTCTCCACAGTGATACCTGTCACAGGGCTAGTTGTTTCGCTGCAACTTGAGCCTTGTGATTAAGTTTTGTTCCCTATTCAATAGGTAACCAAGGCCTATAGCCTCCGAGACCACCCTGGGACCTTCCAGACCAGTAAACCTGGGATTTTTAATATTCTTTTCAATTTTTATTAAACACTTTACAGTAAGAGGGTGAGTGTTGTAGCTAAGTAATAAAAATGAATTACTATTTCAGACTCCATAGTCTAGTCTTTGCAAATGTATTAATAATATTCTTCCACTCTCAGAGGTTTTTATGAGTGTAGCAAAGTGTACACAGTCTGTCTCTTATGTTTTAAGGACATAAAGACAATCATATTTAAGGACATTTTGCAGATTTCATAGTTACTGTGTTTGAGAAATGACACGATTATAGTTTGAGGAAATATCATTTTAAGATGGTTCTGTTTTCTTGGTTAAAAATGTTTTTGATTGTGTAGCCAACCCAAAGAAACATGGTTCTAATCCCCCTGCTGCTACTCTTCGGGAGAAAGTTGGACAGTCTCTTTCCCTTTGCTTTACTGCCTGTGAAAACCTGCTGGAGGGCCCGCTGTGAGTTGGTTCCACCTTGAGAGTCCATAGCAGCACCTCTGATTAGGACACTCTCATGTGGCTGAGCCCATTGCTGGTGCCAGTCTGTCCGTCTGCGTGACAAGTGGTTAACTGCCCACCAGCTTGTTCTGAGCTGCCAGCGTTGTTGTTAGGTGCTGTCGAGTCGTAGATGACTCATAACAATCCTATGAACAAAAGACCGGAACACTTGTATAACTTTCATCGTTTCTCTAGGTTCATAGAGTTTCCACAAACTATTTTGGAAGAGGATGCCACTCCTGCTTCCAAGCTTGTTTTAATCGGGAAGCTCCACCGAACACTGTCCACCATGGGTGACCATTATCACATTTGACACATCAGTGTCACAGTGTTCAGCATCACAGCAGCCACGAGTTACCACTGTACAGCAAATACAGACCAGTGCAATGCCGCTTACAAGAATGTTTGACCAAAGACAAATTAAAACCAGGCCTGAGGGGTGGAGATTAAAACCACCCACCTTTGGTTTGATAGCATCACTTTCTGTCCACTAGGCCAACTGAGCTCTATGTTGTTGTTGTTGTTAAGTGCCATCGAGTTGTAAACAACTCATAGTGACCCTATGAATGAAAGACTTCAACTTGTATAACTTTCATAGTTTCTCCAAGTTCATAGAGTTTCTGGAGGCAAGCTATTTCATAAGTGGATGCCACTCCTGCTTCCAAGCTTGTTTTAATCGGGGCACTCCGCCAAACACTACCAATAGGAGATGTTAATATAAAGATTCATGAATTAGTGCTTTGAAGGACAAGGTACTTATTACCTGGCTTCTTATTCTGGTTGAACTAGAAAAAATAATAAAATGAAATAAAAAATTCTTACATAGGACATCTGTGACATAACAAATTAGAATCTGGAAGAGGAAAAATATTTTTACACTGTCTAAAGCCATTGAATTCAAAATAATTGTGTAGCTCATACTTGAGTTCAGATATAACCCAGATTAATTCTCACGCAGAGACACCCGTCTGTCGAGGAAGGCGACTCTGCCTCTCAGTCAGAGTGACTCCTTTTATGTCACCTCTCCACATCTTGGATGGGATGTGAAATGTCAATTTCCTATGTCAGAGTGGTCCATTTCCTGCTGCTCCACTTACTGTCCGCCTTCCCCATAAAAACCGATTGATTTGGGATCCATTCTAAGTGCGCTCAGCAGGGTGTCCTCACTGGGCACCCTGAGGCTCCAGGCCTCTGCAGGACGAGGAGCAGTGGGAAGTGGAAGGAACTTCTCGGCCACAGGTCCTGCCTGCAGATGTTTAGCTCCATGTGTGTAGTGTTCAGCATTTTTGTTACGTACACGCTTCAACTTTCCGGGGCCACTTTCAGGACGATGTCTGCTCTTTGACCTGCCGAGGGTATATTTGTGGCTGCTGTTGTGAGTCATTTGCTTCACTTGGTCACATTGGGAGGTCTGAGAACCTGATGTGGGAAAGACTGTCTTCTTGAGTCGCACTCATGGCTGCTTCCCTCACAGATGATAAAAAGTCTTACAGGTGCTTTAAGCACACAAAGAGGAATTAAAAAAAAAATAATAAATCCCAAGTCCATAGAGATGCCCTGAGCCCTTGGAGACTGAATCACAGCCTCTGTAGCTGCTTGCACGTATCCTGTCTTAGTCTCTGTTTCTCCCTCTCCTTCTCCCTCTCCCGGAAGCCCCAGAGGCCATGGAGTCAGTGACCGTAGACCCTGGTCAGTAGGCTGAGCTTTTGTAAGTGCATCGACTTGTGGGCTGTCTGCCTTCTTGTCTTCGATGGACTCAAACCTGGAGGTTGATGAAACAAAACCCCCCTCCAGCTCAGGGCTGACAAGTTGGAATTCACTCATTGCTGACCTCTGCCGAGTCTTTGGAGGGTGTCGATTGTGCTGGGTGGTACTAACGTTTCTCTCGCAGAGCTGCCTGTGGCTTTGAAATGTCAGAGAAGCACAGCCTTTGGGTTAACCACGAATGCTCTTTAGATGAACTATTTAGGAACTCTCTTTAGATGAATGCCATTTTCATGCGCCCCTGAGTTGGAATCAGCTCAGAGCTGACCCCCCAGCCAGCCTTGAGAGGCTGTAAACTGCATGAGTTCCCATCCTTCTCCCATGGACCACCTGCTGGATTTGAACCACCTGCCTTTGGGATGGCAGTGCAGGTCCTTAACACTAGACCTCCAGTAGACCCTTTAGAATGCCACCTGCTGTAGTGGCTTCTTTAACAGGTGTTTCCAAGCCAGTGTCTGATGCTGAGGGATTCCTGAGCACAGGACAGAGTTTCAGATATGCAGCAGCTGAAGGAAAGACAGCTTGTCGCTTGTATGGCATGAGGTGGAGGATGAGAGGAGTGACTGGCTTTCTGAAAAGGACAAGAATGCCTTGATTCGCTTCTAATGGTTGAGGCCGTGGCCTTAGAGAAGCTGTGTTTGTAAATGTTCCTTAGATGGGAGGTCCAAGGTTTCCACGCTTCCATACTTCTTGATGGCCTTGATGCCTCGCTGATGTTTTCCCAGCTTCTCTAGGTCAGGAGAAATAATCAAGAGGTAGCAAGTGGCTGGATGAGGAAAATTACAACATAGTAAGCGGCTGTTCTCACAAACTTTGAAAAAACTGCCTTTAAATTCAAAGATGCATTCTCTTTATTCTAAGGTAGCCACAGTTACTTACTAATGGAATGTGTCCACCGTTTGAACCTGACGTCTCTCTCCAACCTTGGAGTTAGGGTGGACGTGAACGCCCGTGTTTCCTGTTCACATGGACTCTCAGGCAGCACTTCTGTTTTATCATTTCAGTATCTGTGAGCCCAGCTTTGCAGAGATAGAGAGACCTCCTCGGCAGCAACGCAGTCCACTCCAGTGTTGGAGCTGGGAGCTCCCTCTGCCACCTCTGGGGCCCTCACACAGTTGGGGGGACCCTTTAGAGAATTGCTAATGAGAGGAGGGTAAGAATCTGACATTAAGGTGCCTCGAAGATTGCTTGGTTGAGGAGTGTCCCGGCATCTGGGTGGTTTCTGATGAACTCAAGGCCGGAGAAGGGCTGTGCTTAGCTGCAGAGTACGGAACGCTGACCCTGCTAAGCAGAGCACTAAACACAAGGTTGCCTGTTTGAACCCACCAAGGAGCTCACTGAGAAAGAGATCATGACCCACCTCTGTGATGATTATAGCCAAGGTAACCCTGGGGACGGAGATCTCTTGTACCCCGTGAGCCTCTGTCAGGATAATCTTTGGGGACAGGGATCTACCCTGTGCACGGGCCTCAGCGGCAGAGATCTGCCTAACCTTCGGGGTTGGAGATCCACAGAGTACCCTGGGCCTCTGCTGGCATAACCCTTGGGGATGGAGAACTACTGTGTCCGTGGGCCTCCTGGAGATAACCCTGGGCGGCAGGGATCTCCCATGCCATGGACCTCTGTGACTCGGGGCTGATGAGATGCTACCTATCAGCAGGTGTGATGCACACGGTAAATGCTCCTTACGGCTGTGACCACCCCCGTTTCGGTTCTCGGTTTCCTTATTTAAGTTAGTGGGGTGCTTATCACAGGTCTGTGTGGCCTTTCCCTTTTTATCCACAAAGCTCTCCTTAGATAACGGAAGACTGTTAAATCCATATTGAGTGACGCAGGAGGAAACAGTCGCCTCCTTAGATGAAGACAGGCAGAGAGCTGCTGTGGCCTGGAGCAGGACAGTACAGGGCAGGTGGACAGCCGCCTCTGGGCTGCCTGGCCGCCTGGTGACTCCTGCCTGGTCCCCATTCTGATTTTCAGGACCTTCTGATGAAAAGACTTTTGCTCTTCCATCAGGTAGCTTTCCATAAAGCAGGGGGATGCTGTAGTGGGTAAGGTGATGTCCACCTCCCCCTCACCTCACATGCCTGTGTCCTGTGCCCTGGAACCTGAAAATATGCTGCTGTACCTGTAAAAACAAAACAGGAGAGACTTTGAAGTGGAATTAAATATTTGGGGATGGCGAGATTATCAAGGTGGTTTGCACAGGCCTCACCCCATCAGAGGTGGCTCTGGGGGCCGAGTGGTGAAGGACTGTGCTGCTGACATTAAGGCATGCCGTTCAAATCCACCAGTTGTGCTGAAGGAGAGAGATGAACAGTCCCCTGAGCCTCCAAAATCCCACTGGAGGATCAGCTATGAGTTGATTCCGACACAAGGATGCATGATAACAACAGTGAAACAGAAGAATGTTGTCTCCATGAAAGAGAAGATGATGTCATGAATGTTACCCACACCCTGCCATCAGGTTGATTCTGAACCCCAGAGAAGCCCGTGGGGTTCTGAGCCTGCCATCCTTTCCAGGAGGACACGGCCCCGCTTTCCTAGAACAACTGCATTCAGTCTTTCTGTTAGCAGAGCAGCACGTGACACTCTAGAAACGGAGAATAAAGTTGCTGACTTTGAAGGTGAAAAAGGAATGTAGCGGCTTCTGGAAACTGGCAAAGGTAAGGATATGCGTTCACTTCTACACCAGCAAGAGGGGACACAGCTCTGTTGTCACCTTGAATGGGCTGAGCCCCGGCTTGGGGTTTTTTACTTCCAGAAATGCATTTGTATTACTAAAGGCACTAAGTTTTGGTAATTTGTCACAGTAGTGATAGGAAACTAATGGTAAATGTGAAGTTGAAGAGACCATAGGAGGTTCAATGAGCCTTCTGAAATGAATGCTGAAATCCCATTCGAGGCTGCTCTGGTTTTGCACGTCTCCAGCTCTTAGCTGCATAGTCGCACCTCTCTCATCCTCAGGTTTACCCCAGGATTACGGCGTTCCAGTAGAGTCCTTGCTGTGACATATTATTTTTAAGTGTCGTTCTGATGATTGCCTCCAAAACGCTTTAAGCCCTGGGCAGATCCGTCCCGTTTATGAATTCCATTTCAGCAGTGGAGACTGAAACTCTCCGTATCACTGACCAGTAGAAATTGGGAAGGAGCTGAGAGTGAATCACGAATTCCAAAGCCATTAGACCATGCCACTGTCATTACCTGTTTCTGCATCCTGATAGCGTCTTTCAAGTCCTTTATTTAATTCAGTTATGTACGTGTCATCTGTCCCCATGGTCAGTGTTAGGGTGTTATGAAGGCTTCTCCTGTGCGAAGGATGTCCACTAGACGGCTGCATGTCGCCGCCCCGTATTCATGGCCACAGCTCTCTCTACTGATGATTAGCGCGAGTGGTATCTTTTCCTACAACAGTTTTGTCCTCTTTATAAAATCTGTTAGCCTTTTCACCCCTTTCCGACTGGGATCCTTGGCCCTACTCCTGCCTCTCTGACTCTCTGCCACCCTCACTCCTGTTCTCTTGGCCAAGCTCTTTCTCTCCTGTCCAGGAGCTCATTCAGCTGCCCCTGAAACGGTCTTTTGAAAGAGGAAGGAGCAGTTGCCCTTCATGCAAATGAAGAGTCTGATCCCAGGCATGTAATGTGAGCTCCTAAGAGAGAATCTGGGGGCAGGTTTTCACATGGCTTCGGGGTTTTGTGAATGAGCCTCTTCTATTCGTTGTGATTGCTGGGCGGTGAGTCGATCCCTGACTCTCCTCTGAAGAGCAGGATGAGAGCTCTGTGGCCCGAGCCTCTCCTCCCTCACTGAAATAGTTCATGATGTGCTGTGTGCGTCCATCACGTGAGCTGTCCACTTCAAGGCCATTCAGCACCTCTCACTCCCTCTGCGTGGTTGACGGGATGCCCGGCAGGAACAAACATTTAGATGATCACATGCTGATTTCAAGCGAGCTCTGATGACCTCTTGACGTTCTGTTCTGTGATCAGATGTGTCCACCCTGGGTGACCCGTGTGATAGTGAGAGTACCAGTGGCAGAACCACAGCAACACATAAGCACAGGTCTGTTCTGGACCAGGTGCACCCAGGCTGCTCCTCGAAGGCAAGCATGGTAGATTTCATCTCACAAACTTTTAAGTGTGTTGCCAAGAGGCGCCAGTCTAGAAAAAGACATCATGCTTGGAAAAGTAGAGTCGGTGAAAGAGAGACCCTCGTCCTGAGGGACTGACCCGCAGTGTGGGTTTGCACGCAGTGGAGGTTGTGATGAGGCTGCTGGACACTGCAGTTTGAGCTCTGTTGTTCATAGAATCACTGGGAGTCGTCAGCTCGCTGGCACCAACGATAGTTTTTCATTTCCACCCCTGGGTAGCTTCATGCCTAGGCATTTCATCTGCTTGGGTGCTACTGTGAGTCTTAATTTCCATTATGGGAGTCCTCTGCAGTAGATAGGAGCCCACCTAATTTTTTTTTTTTGTTTATCTCGTCACCTTTGACTTTCTTGAATCCTTCCATTGGCTTCAATACTAGTTTCTTATGTCTCTAACATAAAGTAGCACACTCATTAAGTTTATTAAAGTGAAAGTTACAATTGTGTTTGACACACTTCCTCTACCCTCCTCCAGGACAGAGAGCTCTTGTGAAGACAGAACGTTGTACACAGGATTTTCCATTCTTTCTGGCCCCCAGGAGAGGGGACTTAGCACTGGACGTTGTCCGTCTCATCCCTGTCTTCATTTATTTTAATAAATAGGAGTAAATATGAGAGGAGAAAGAGAAGTACCAACGTAAGATGTTTGTGGCTTTTACTGAGAAGAACCCTGCTTCTTAGGGGTCCATGTGAGTCATATAGATGGAGGTTAGCAGGGGTGTCCTGGCCTCAGTATTCATAACATCCTGTCCCCTGTGCAGGATTGTACCCTCACATTTCCTTTGCTCTTGTAGAAATACAGTAACAGGAGCATGACGAGAGTCTGTGACTCACAACTAAAGGGTTTGTTCTCTCGTCACTTCATTAGTTCTGGTGGCATTTTGTTTCCACCAGAAATCAATCACTGTTAAGTGCTTCTCATAAGCAGCCCACACGTCTATCGCCACAGTGGTCTGAACCTGGTTAGAGTGCTTTCAGCTGGTCACGTGGCCGGTCTGGTGACTCTGGCCTTGTCACAGGGCATCTGTGTGTCCTCTGCTCCACTTGTTCCTTCAGAATGGCAGATGGAGATTGTCACACAGGTGCTCAGAAATCACTGTTTAAGACACAGTACTACGGCATCTCTGTGCCATCAAGTTTTTCATTTTTTCAGGTTGACTGAAAGCAAGAAGACTGAGGAGAGAGGGAAGAGAATTGGGGAAGAATCAGGGATGATGATAGAATATAATTATCTTGAGCATTCATGATTGATCTCCCTAGGATTCAGTTTCACTGCAAAGACGTCTAAGAAAACAATTGGCTGTTTGCGTCCATTACTCATGCCAGTCTTTAAACAGGAGCTACAATTTTTAATTCGTACTTGTTGAGCATTTTCTAAGAGCTTATTGTATGTGCTTAGTACCTTTCAGTCTGTTTTGACTTTATCGTCTTTATAGCCCTGTAGTTCGTTTGGGATCGTATTTGAGAAGTCAATAGTTAAGTGAACTGGCCAAGGTCTTGCAGGTACAATGTCGTGACCTAGGAGAAAACCCAGAATAGTCTGGTTACACTGAGCTTAGTGTGCAGTTTTTAAAAATGGAAATCTTGCTTTAGGATTTTGTTTTACCTTCCATACTTTTATAATAGGTAATTAAGCATTTTGAGAAACCAGTTACCCAATTTAAAGCTAGAAGTCATCTGGAAAACAGATAAACTTGGTATTGTGTGTGTTTGTGACGTTTTATTTCAGAATTACACAGTGTTTTCTACATTTGAAGGGTTTCTGGGAATCTGAGACTATAATAATGTTGTTCTTACGATTTTCCATGGATTTGGGAGCCAGTGTAGTCAAACATTCTCTTAACTCAGCCATAATCTGCAAAGCTGAGAGGGACATTGATTACAGGGTTACAGTAGAGTTAAAATGATTTATTCCCAGAAGTTACCAGGTAATACACATTTATACTTTGAAGATCTTGTAGCCCAGGGACTCTTAGACTTACTTGGCTGTGGCAGAGCATGAAAATATATTTCATCTAGTTTTCCAGTAAATGTTTCGTTGTGGTGTTAGGTTCCATTATACACATGTACAAATACAAGTACCTATGAAACTGTGGTGGCACAAATTATAATTTACCATGCTGTGGTCAGTGTTTCCGATGCTTGTATTTTATTTCTTTAGAAAATGTGTGTTAAGCATGACCCACGCTATTGATTTCCTAATTCTGTGATGGTCATAAGGAATCTTGGTGCAGTGGGTTAAGAGTTTAGCTGCCACTGCTTTGAGCACCCCACCCCACCCAGCCTCTCTGTGGGAGAGGGATGCGGCAGCCTCCTCCCAGAGATCTTCAGGTCCTCAGGACCTCCACGGGGGGCAACGATTTAAGGGGATTACGATTCAGAAGTGGCTGTGCAGCAGTGAATTTGGTCGCATAGTTGGAGCCTGCAGGGTGTCATTCGGTTATGAGTAGTGCTGCATCATATACAGAGCTGGCTCTTGGGTAGGACAGAGCTGGGCTGGCCCTCTCCCCTGGCATGCCTGCCATGCATGGTCTCCATGCCACAGGGCCAGCAGAAAGGTGCTGACAGGCCTTCCCGGGGAGGGTCCTCTGCCGAGGACCAAGCAGACACTGTCAGTTTCTTTAATCCTTTAAAAAATTCAAGCTCATTGCTGTCGAGTCAGAACTGATCCAGACCTGACCCTCCGGTGGGTTTTCAGAGACCGTAGGCATCTCCCTTGCGTGAAGCCCCTGATGAACTTGAACTCCCTGCATTTGTGTTGGGTGCACCACTTCTTCCAAAACCACCAGAGCTTTCACCCCAGGCATCCACACTTCAGTCATTAATTACCATTCCCTTGTATTGTAGAAAATATATACTTGTTTCATCAGCCTAGCATTCTGGCTTTTATGTACTATATGTTATTTCAAAATGTTCTTCATTTTGTGGAAAAATAGTAATGCCAGTCAGCAGATGGGGGTGCAGGAGGGGGGAAGGCACCCAGGAAACATTTGAACACATCAACAGTAAGTACTCTGGAAACCAGGGCAGAATCTAAACTCATTAGGTTTTATGTACCATAAATGGAAATGATTACTTTTATTTGTTAATTATTTTTATGGCTACTTATTGCTGCATCTTCTAAGACATTGTTTAGATCTCTGTGCATTACTCTTCCTGGCCTGTGTTTGGAGGAGGTGCTGACGAGGTCTTCTGTCCACTGTTCTGTCCAGTCATTTGTGACCTCGCAGCCTTGCCTGCTCCCATGACGCAGACAGTGACTGGCTCCCCCTCTTTGTAATCTCAGGCTACAGCAGAGGATTTGATGATACACGCCCAGGTTCCTGTGGGACTTCATTGCCCTTCGGTCAGCTCGAGCGCTGTGCTGAATGCTGACTCCTGATCCAGTGAGTGGACCTTTCCCTAAACGGACCTCACAGCTGTTGTCTTCAGATCTTTACCGAGAAGAACCTAATTGTAGTCAGTCTTCACTCATAGAAGACTCGACTTCATTTCAAATCCCATGTCAGAGCCACTTGTTCTAGTGCATTTGGTGCTAGGCTAGTAACTGCGAGGTCTTTGGTTCAAGTCCACCAGATGCTCTGTGAGGGAAGGTGGACAGTCTCTTGCCTTGTGATTGGAAGCCTTGGAAACACAGTGAAGGTCCCAGTGAGTCGGAATGAGCTCGATGGCAGTTGAGTGTCTGAGATGATTACTCTTTGCTGTTTTATTGCTTCTACAGATACTGGTTTCCCTCAAGCATCCTCCTAGGGCCTTCTGAGGGTTAAGGATTAATCTTCAAAGTGGCTTCCCTAGACTTTGACTTTGGCACGTGGATGAGTGTGAATATATGACTAGGGCGTGTTAGCTTGTCCTCAAGGGGATTGGCTTGCCTGGTCACTAAAATGAGCAGATTGAGTGGCAGATTTTGAGAATGTCACTGCCAGGAAAGAGGAAGCAGGAAGTGCAGTGCACCCGCCAGGGCCGTAGGTTCTAGGCCAGCCAGATGACGGGAGAACAGGAGTAGCCATAGCAGAGACCCAGAGATCTGGAGAAGAACAGAGCTGTCCTTGGGGCTGCTACTTAGAACCGGAGGCTTTTCTATTTGTTGGACGCTTAGTGAGGAGAGCCGCAATTAGCAGGACTGAGAGCTTCGCCTCACTGGCCTAAAGGCGTGCAAGGCCGGGATGCCTGCACACACATTTCAGCAGCCGCCCTAAGTCATAGTGTTCTGCTCCTAACCAGAAATTACAGCCTGTTGACTTCCCTAACACGGTTCTGTGAACTGTGACAACAGTTTGAACCTAGTAGAGCTGTCAGCAGGGTGTATTGGGATGAGGAGAGAGAGGAGTGAGTGCATGGGGGATGTCTGACCTGACTGGGGTTCAGTTTTGTGTGGTGAATGGTGGGGACAGTTCCCCTCTGTAGACTTAGTGGAGGTCGGATACAACTGTCACCCTTGCTTTTTTGACACCTTTGTTATTCCTGTCCTTAGTCTGCATCAGGTTGGAAATATTTCACAGCTGGTTGGTAGCAATCCTGAAGATAATTCAGGAAAAACAATCGTAGGATTAATTACAGTTCTTCAGCTTTCACTTTAAATGTACGCTGTTTTCTGGGCTGTGGCCGTAAGGTAAATTGATCCAGTTTGTATAAATCTTATGAGGCTTGAAAAGTGGACTTGATAATTATCAGGTGATGATGAAATTAAATGAGTCGGTGAATGTTAATGTGTCTCTCCTTTCATATAACTGGATGCCTGGGGACATTTAAGTGTGTAACATTTATGTGATATTATGATATGCTAACAACATGTGCATTGGGGACCAAGCAAAGGTCAAGGACACATGCAATTTTCTGTGAAATGTGTGCTAAATATTCTTAACATTTAGCCGATCACCTTTGGATGGCAGTTAAACACTGTAACCCCCTTCTCTTTGCCTTTACATGGGTGTGTGTGTGTGTGTGTGTGATTTCTGGTCACTGGCATTCATTCTTCCAGATCCTGTCTTCTCTGCCACGTTTGTGCTGCGGGGTGAGCCTGGTGAGAGCTCCGTCAGGAGGCGGGAGGCCCCGCACTCACTCATTGTGGAACTCGGTGCTTCCCGCTCCCGAGGACCATCGTCAGGAGTCCAGGGCAGTAAAATGCAGTGGGAAGAGACCAAGCCTCTCTCTCCCTCAGAACTGACGGTGGGTTCAGACCACCGGAAACGGGCAGCCTTCGGGTTGGCATGTACATCAACATGACTGTGCTCCCAGGGCTCCGTTAAAGTATTGTAGGTTTTTAAAAACTGTTGAGACTTGTATATTTCATTAAGTCTATTTTAGTTTGAAGGAGTGCTGGTGACCTAGTTGGTGTCTGCTGCCGACCCAAGCCGTGCATTGTGAACCCCCAGCTGCTCGGCAGAAGAAAGACGAGTGGTCTCCTCTCGTGCAGTTTACTGCCCCAGGAAGCCCACTGGAGGGTCAGCAGGGAGTGAGTTCCGACTCACTGGACACAGCACACGATGTTGCGAGTTTGCTGGTTTGTGATGTAGACAAACGAGGGAAATGTGACACTGTGTTAGCGTTGGGTCACCATAGACTGTCATTTCAGAAATGTTCCATCTGCGCTTTTGCTGGTCTTAAAATCGGACCCAATGGTGGAGCAGTGCAGAGGTACTGCTGTTGATGTGCGCTGGAGAGTTGGAGCCACCCGTGGCTGACCCTCCATTGGGTTTTCAGAGCTTAGAGCTCAGACGGGACGTGAGTGCCCATCTTTCTCCTGGGGAGCAGTTGGTAGAAGCCGAGGGAAGTCCGGTCACAGAAGGGGTTTCGCTCTTCTCAGAGGACTGTGCAGCTGCTGCTTGGCTGCTTTTATGACAGTCACAGAACCCGCAGGAGGACAGATCGATCTTAACCGGGGGCATTGAGAAGCGTGTTTCTGACCATATTAATGGGCACTCCTGGGGCCTTGCCTGGCAGTTAACTGCTGTGCCCTTGAGAAACTTTCAGATGGAGGCCTTCAGGGGGGTGTTGTATCGTCTTGTTGTTGTCAGGTGCTATCGAGTTGAATACGACCCATAGTGACCCTCTGAACAACCCATCTGAGCCCTGTCCTATCCTGTGCCATCCCCATGCTTCCTGACACACTAGAGCCCATTGCGACTGTGACCATGTCAGTCCACCTGGTGAGGGTCTTCCTCTCCTTCACCGACCTTTCCAAGCACTATGTCACTTCCCAAGGGACAGCCCCTCCTAGCAACATTCCTGAAGTGTGTGAGGTGAAGCCTCATCATCTTGGCTTCCAAAAAAGCACTCTCACTGCAACTTCTCTAAGACATATTTATTTGTTCTTTTGGCTGTCCACGCGATGTTCATGAAAACTCTTATGAACAATAGTTTATTGCCTCAGGACATAGAACATGTTGCTTGAAATTTTATACCTTGAATGCAGTTCTTTAAAACAGCATGCTCTGTAGCTACTAGTCTAGGTCACACATACTTTTGAATGATAACTATAAATGCAGTTAAGCGTATCATTCATAAGAACAATGATGATTTCTGTTTGTGTATGTTGATGCAGTGAGTTTTCCTGTAATAGAAATATTTCTTTGATATATAGTAAAAATGAGAAAATATGATGCCTTAGAATGGAACCTGTATGTTTCTACTTTTGCCCCTTATAGTGTAAATTGGAGAATAATTCACAGAACACAGGCCCTCAAGGTTAACAGGTAAACTTTTGAATTTCAGTGTGAATTTAACAAGGAATGAGTGGGGTTATTTTTTTTTTCCCTTTGGTTTTAATTTTGTAAAGATGAAATATGCATAATTAAGAAAAATGATGACTTTTATTCACATATGTTGCTATTGCTCTGTGCTGTCTGTTGAGAACCAGCCCATAACTGACCATCGGGGTTTTCATAGGCAGGACATCACATGGGAGGAGATGACCCGTCTCTCTCCCACGAAGCAGCTGGTGGGTTCAAACTGTGTGACTTCGGATTGGCAGCCCAGCTCCTTACCACAAGGCCACTAAGATCCCTGTTCAGATGTAGTTATAAGCTAATAGTGCCAAGTGCCAAGCACCATAGTGGACACATTGCAATCAGTCACCAGTCATTAGCCTTTAAGAAACTTGAAAGTTGATGGTTCAAACCCAGCAGCTGCTCCACAGGAAGAAATACCTGACTGTCTGTTCCTGTCAACAGTAACAGTCAGGATTTGTTGTTGTTACTGTTGCTTGGTGCCATCAAGCTGACTGACTGACAGTGACCCTTTGAGCAGTAGGTCAGAACCCTGTCCTGTTCTGTGCCATCGTCATCTTCTCTGACAGCCTTGAGCCTGTTTCTACAGTCACTGCGTCAGTCCAGCTTGAGGGTTTTCCTCTCCTTTGCTGACCTCCACCTTTCCAGAAAATGATGTCTTCTACCAAGGAATAACCTCTTCTAAGAGCATGGCCAAAATATGTGAGACGAGCTTCGTCATCTTTGCTTCCAGAGAACGCTGGGGCTGTATCTTCTCCAGGACTAATCTGTTTGTTCGCATGGCCGTCCATGGGATATTCAATGCTCTTCTCCATCACCACGGCTCGAAGGTATTGAATCTTCCTCTCTCATCTTGAGTCATTGTCCAGCTCTCAGATGCACAGCAGGTAATTGAAAAGCCCAGGGCCTGAATGAGGCCCACCTCAGTCTAGGAAACCTGGGGGGCGGGGGGTCAGTTTGACTCTGAACAAGAAAAAATGAAGCCACCAGAGGACACCCAAGAAGGACAACAGCCTTGGGTGAGGATCCAAGCAGGAGAGGGTGGCAGCAGAGGGGTGAGGATGGGTGGTCATGGGGGTAGGTCTGGTAATCATAAGCTCTCACAATTTTATGTGTGGAGGGAGGGGTAGGTAAAGGAACTGGGAAGTTCCGGTGTGAAAAACCACGTATACAAATTTTGTAAGTAAACCAGTATAAAAAAATTATTAAAAACATTTACTTGGGTGCAGATCTTTTTTGCGCTTAAGAGAAATGACTTTAGAGAATTGGCTTGAACTCTCTCTGCCTCTTTCTTCATTTATATAAGGAAAAATTAAGCTCATTACCATAAAAACTGACTGGTAACTGACGTGCCAGTGGCTTTCGAGGCTGTGAATCGCACAGGAGGAGATCGCCCGTCCTCCTCCCACAGAGCCTCTGGTGGATTTGAACTTCCCAGCCGGCCCTGCTTTGGGGTTTGCAGTGCAGCTCAGTATGAACTACGCCACCAGGGCTCACTCATCTATATAATACGTACAGAATATTTGCCTCAGAGGTTTATTGTGTACAGAAAACATTTATAACAGTGTTTGAAAAAGAGAATAATAATAATAATAATAAATGGTAGCTATGTACTGTTTATGAAGTATTTTAAAACTAATTCCCAACCTAATACATTTCCTAATATTCTAGGAATATCTATCTATCTATCTATCTATCTATCTATCTATCTATCTATCTATCTATCTATCTATCTATCTATATTCTATCCTCTGCTTTCTTTAAAGCGACTTCGAGCCATAAGCATCTCTAACCAGGTATGGGGCATACATTTTCCGCTTTCGTTTCTGTTGTTGGAAAAATATGTTTCCAAAGTGTGGTCTGCTTACTGTGTACACATCCCCCTTGGGGACTCTGGGGCCGCTACTTCAAAGCTCTCTCAGCTCACACGTTACCACCTGAAACATCAGATAACTTGCTTGTTCATTTTATGCATGTTTTCTTATTGAGAAAATTAGTCAACCTAGAATGAACATCAAAAGCTTATTTTTGTTTTACTCTTAAAAGCACAGGCAAATTCTGGATTACAAATGAATTCTGTGCCTTAAGTCATCTTTAAATTTGTAAGTTGGGACAGGTACACTTCATATCTGATGTCAGTTAAATGTTTGTCGTGTAACATAGCAAACCCTTTCAGAGACACTGAAGTATCTTTTACATAGTAATAACTGTAATATTAGTAATAACAGTGCTTTGATGCACATTTCCAGGTTGTACCCATTTGTGTGCATTAGGGCCGAATCTTTTCTCAATATCTATTCAGTCTGTATGCAGAACAAATCATGTGAAAATCTGGACTTTATGAAAAAGGATATGGCATCAGAATTGGAGGAAGACTCGTCAGTAGTTGTGTTATACAGATGACAACCTTGCTTGGTGAACAAAGAGGACTTGACGTGCTTTCTGCAGGAGGCCAAGGAAAATAAAACAAATTTCAATACGGATTGCGTCTCAACACAGAACAAAAATCCTCATCATTGGGCCAGTAGATGACACTATGATCGATGGAGAAAGTATTTAAATTGTCAACAATTTCATCTTACTTGGATCAAGAAATCAGAAGATGTGTTTCAGTAGGAAAATCTACCATCAAGGATGTCTCCAAAGGGCTAGAGAACATTGATGTCAGTTTAAAGACTGAAGTGCCCTGACCTACGCCATGGTTTTTCCCATTACTCACTGTGTTTCTGAAACTTGATCAATGAATGAGGATGACAGAAAAGGAACTGATGCTTTTGACTCCTGTTGGAGAAGAGCACCGAGTATGCCCCGGACTGCTGAAAGAACAAGTATGTCTTGGGGAAAATGCCACCAGCTTGCTACTTAGAGGCAAGGATGGTGAAACTTCATCTCACATATTTTGGGTGTATTGTTGGGAGGGACAAGGTCTTAGAAAAAGACATCCTGCTTAGAAAGGTGACGGGTCAGTGGAAGAAAGGAAGACCGTCAATAGTATGAATTGACACTGTGACTTTAACAGTGCCCTCAGATTGGTCCGACAGGCTGATGAGACTGCTGTGGGGTGGGACAGGGTTCAGATCCATTGTTCACTGGATTGCAGTGAGTCTTAATGGAGTTGATGTCACCTAGCAACCATGACTAACAACACATTAAAGTGCGTCTGAGTCAGGCCACAGTCTTTCGGATCACTTGATATGCAAAAACTTGAGAGCTAGACAATGAGTAGGATGACAGAAGAATTGATGCCTTGGAGCTGTGGTGTTGGAGAAGAGCAGTGACCATCATGTGGACGGACGGCCAAGAGAACAAACAGATATACCTTGGAGAGGGTGCAGCCGGAGTGCTCTTTGGAGGCGAGAATGATCAGGCTCCGTCTCATGTGCTGTGGGCATGTTTCTAGGAGGGGTTATTCCTTGGAGAGGGACATGATGCTGGGAAGGGTAGAAGGTTGGCGAAGGAGAGGAAGACCATTGACCAGGTGGATTGATGTGGTGACTGCTGCAGTGATCTGGTGTGTGTCAGGAAGTGTGAGGACGGCACAGCATAAAACAGGGTCCAGATCTTTTGTTCTTGGCGTCTCTCTGAATCATACTCGACTTGAAGACACCTAACAACAGCTGCTCATTTGTTATTGCATACCATTTTATACACCTCACATTTTGAGTATTATTGACTTTGCGAGGGTTGGGTTCCTAACTCCAGTTGTAGCTACATTAGTTGATTGTAAAGTGGGATGCATCTGATTCGTCCCCGTGGGAACAGCGGGACATCCTCCTCCAGATATTAAAGATGGATAACCTTGAGAATGTTCTGAGTGGCCTACACGACTCATGTTCCCTCATCCTTTAATGTCCTAAAGCTTCTCCTCTTTTCAGTTCTGTGAGCATTCATCTTTCACATCGTATATTGGACACTTGTTTTGCTTTATTCCTCGTAGGATATTAATGTAGCAGTTTTTCCCCCCTTTTATTCTGTACCAGGCCCTGTAAGTAGGCTGAGAGTGTACTTCTGTAGGAAGAAAGAGAAAAGCCTTTGTTTTAAGGAAGCTTTTTCTTTCCTAGGAGGAGACCCACAATTGACAAGTGAATAGGTATATTGGAAAGTGACAGAAGTGAAGGGAGTGGGGGATACAATAAAGAAAGGGGTCATTAGATGGACTTAGTGGCCAGAGTGGTCTTTTTCATGGAAAGGCTTGTGTTTCAAGATGTAAATGACGAGAGGGAGGTGGCTAAGAGTATAGTTTATCAGAGAACATTCCAGGATGTTAAAACACCAAAACCAAACTGCCAGATCTAAGGCCTTGAAACAACAATGTCGTTCATTAGAGTAAGAATTGGAATACATGGGTAGGTTTTTAGCATCTTGTATTTCAGGCACCCTTCAAGGTGCTAGGGACAGAGAAATGAATAAAATAAACAGATGCTTCCTGTTTTGTGGAGCTGATACATGTTATCAGGCAGCCTGCATGGTGAGGAGGCAGACAGTAAACAAACACCATAAATAGGTAAATTATGCAGACCAGTAGTGAACTGATGTTAATGGAAAAATTTAATAATGTGGTTATATGAGGGGTGGGCTACAATTTAAAAAAGGTGTGATCAGGGAAGTCTCATGAGAAAATACTGTTTGATCACAATACTGAAGCAAGTCAGGAAGTTAGTTAGATGCATATAAAGGGCAAAAGGAAAGTCTAGTGCAAAAGCCAGCAGGCTTGACCTCGTCCTGGAGGTCTGTGGTGGGCGCTGCCCGGGTGACAGGGCCAGGAGGTGGGAGGGGAAGTAGATCACGCTGGGCCTGGGCAGCCACTGTAAGGACAGAGGCTTTACTTTTTTTGAAAAGGTATACTTATTTTTTTTTTTTTTTGTATTGTGATTTTTAACAAAAGTTTACAGAAAAGTTGGATTTTCATCCATTCATTGTTGTACATTTTCCATACTTTACCTGCTGTGGGGTGTCATGGCAGAGTGTGACGTGGGCTGAGTTGGAGTGGAACTGGGTAGACCTGAGGGCAGATGCTGGCGTGGACTCATTGGGGTGCAGGGAGACTTCTGAGTCTAGGGGAAGGGCTCCCTTCCTTCTGTGTAGCTGAGCATAAGAAGAGTCTACAATGACTGTTTGTCCTGCCTGAAAAATTGAGGAATGGAGGTGGGAAGCCTGCAGCGGGGCAGGGCTGGATGGGGTGAGGTTTTGAGTCTGTAATGTGGTTGACGTATATGCCAGACCCTGGCAATGACCTTGTTCTGCTGCTGAATGGACCGTGCATTCCACCCGCCCATCCTGACTTTCTCAGCTGCGTGCTTGACCTTGGCCTCCTGGATGTAGGCAGGGACTGAGATGCATCCCCACGGCTGGGACTACCTTTCTACTTCTCTCTTGTCACCAGGAGATGTCCTGCTGTCCTTCTGGCCTGGTCCCTGAGGGAGGGGAGGGGAGGCAGAAGTGCTCCTCGCCTAGTTCTGCTGGTCCTTGAGAAGTGATGATTGTCCTTTTCGGCTATTGAGTTCTGGTTTGTCCTTTATAAAGGTTTGTTTTTTTTGTTGTTGTTTTTTGTGCGAATAGTGTTTTAAGTAATGACATGTATTATGATGGGCTACGAGTCTGACGTTCAGATGTTTGGCCTGGAGGTGAAGTCTAGGACTTGTTGGCATATCAGTGGTGTTTGAAACTCAGAATCACATCAAAGGGAGCGAGTGTCCAAAGGTGCAGGCTGTGTTCCTGTGTCATTTTAACACCCGCAAAGAGGAGCAGTTGACAGAGAAGACTGTTGGAACAACCGTGTTGTTTGGAGAGAAGTGGATTGCTGTAAAAAGGAGCTGAAGACGACACGAAGGAAGACAGAGTCAAAGAGGCCGAAGGTGTCTGCTGAGATGGACACTTTTAACTTGCTGACCATTATTGGTGACCTTTAGAAGACAGCTTAGTGGGAAAGGTGGAGTGAAAATTTGTTTAGATAGATAGATAGATAGATAGATAGATAGATAGATAGATAGATAGATAGATAGATGAGTGTCGTTAAATCACCAGCTCCAACTTGACGTCACATACGTAGAAGGTGATGCTACCTGCGCCCGTGTTGTCCTCATCATTGCTGGGCTGTGGTGCGTGTCCCCTCAGCAGTGGTGTCCGTCGCCCTAATTTGTCCTCTCCTGTAGCCGATAGGATGTCTTCCTCCAGAGATTCCACCCTTGGAGACATGTTCCAAGAGAGTGCATTGGATTCAATTCTCTTGTGACCGTGATCCACAGTTTTCTTAGATAACTTGTGGATGGTTTTTATTCGTAGTCTATTTAGCTGGAGCTTCTGAAGCCTGCCTCCCCGGTCTGAACGTGTTGGTATTTGAACTACTCTTGACCTGACCTATTTTCTCAAAGTGGCAGTAAGGACGGTTTCTAGTATGTGCCCTTCTTTGAACCTGTGCCAAATATCGTGCCTTTCAGTAGAAAAAGGTTCCAAAATCTCTCTTTGGGATGGGATTGAAACCACATCAGCAAAACGAGACTTTTTCTTCCTTAGGTCTTGTATTTATATCTCCTAAAAATTGCTGTAAATGAAATGGTGAATGAAGTGTGTTTCCACGTTTGCTTTCAGAAGGGAATCAGATGGTCTGTTTTTACTCTCACTCCACAGCCAGATAATCCCATGGGCACCACACCGTTTGTGGGGAGAGTCACATTTAACCAACAACAGAGAAGAGCCATTTAATGGACCGCCGGGCAATCTGGGACAGAGCCAGGCCTCCTGAGGAAGTGGCATCACTAGAAGCTGTACATGAGAACGGCCGGGAGACAAGGCCTGTTTGTGATAAATGACTGTGATAGATTTTATATACAAATTAGAAAAGGTCTGTTAAGAAAATAACAACTAGAAAACCACTAAAACAAGGATCCAAGATCCTAAAAACCAAAAATGTCTCTCGTCAGGTGACCATCTATTAACAAATGTTTTCAAAATTTGTTAACTGTTTCAGTGTCTTTGACGTCTGTATCTTTTCAGTCATTTTTATTGAACTGTTTTCCCACACCCTTCAAAGGTTTGTTTCCAGGAAAAAGCTTGGGATATAATACAAGACTTACGTATAATCTTCTTATGTTCAGAAGCTAATTTTAAACCTGAACTGCCCCTTTCTGTCACTTTTTAATCAGCAACTTTCCTTCCTGTGTTAATTCCTGCTCAGCAGAGAGGATTTGAACCAGATACCTGAACCGTCAGCTGGTGAATGCGGAGGCTTTATATTTCTGTAACCAGGGGCGGTACCTGGTGACACAGGACGTGCCCACCAGGGTGTCTGTACCTGGAGGTGCCTCTGGTGAGAGCAGAGACATCAGCCACCCCCAGGACCCACTACCCAGAGACTGGTGATGGGGAGACACAGAAAGTAAGCAGCGTGTCTCTATTATTGGACCCAGTTGTTTTCCTGATTTCACTGAAAACGATTTTTAAATCCATTTGTTACTGCAAGTTTACTGATAGGCATTTAGATGTTGGTGACTAAGAAGAAGGTGACTAAGAAGGGTTTGGGTCAGTGGTTAAACTGTGACCCATCCATGGAGTGGAGTTGTTGTTGTGTGGTGACGTCGAGTATGACTCCTAGCAAACCTGTGAACAACAGTCTGAACCTTCGCTGTCCTGTGCCATCTTCACCCTCTCTGACACGCTGAGCCCCTTGTTAGTGACTGTCACATCTCATTGATGTTCCCTTCCTCACTGAGCCTCCACTTTGCCAGCATGACATCCTCTTCCAAGGACTGGACCCTCCTATAAACATGCCCAAAGTGTGTGACATGAAACCTCTCCAGCCGCTCTGGTTTCACTTTGTCCAAGACAGATTTGTGTGTTCTTTTGGCAGACAGTGGGACATTCAGCACTCTTCTCCAACGCCACAGCTCAAAGACATCACCGATTCTTCTGTCATTCATTATAATGGAGGAGTATTTAGTAATCAAAACCAACTTGAGTGCAGGCAGCAAGTTGCAGACATCTCCAGTGAAATAGGCCGAGTGGTAAAAGCCCCAAAGGTTGCGTGCTGTGTCCTATCTGTAGAACACTCTTGAAGTCTCAAGGGTCTCTCAGTGGAAAAGAAATGAATGGGCATCATGGGTCAGAGGGAGTGACGAAAAAGAGCAGGGCTGGGAGGAAAGTGGAGACAGCTGTCAGGGCATGAGGTCTGGGCGTGTCCTCAGTCACTGAAGTGTGCACATTTCCCACTGTGTGTGCTGTGTGGGACAGGAGGAGGAGGGGCGTGGCGAGGCAGTCCAAGGCCCCAGGTGGTCCAGACCTCCTTTCGGGGTTCATCTTCCCCTCTCTCTTCACTTACTTCTACTTCCCCACATCGTTCTCTTTGAATCCCCTCATACACGCGCTTTAGGATTGGAGGAAGACTCATCGGTTACTACATTATTCAGACGACACAATCTTGCTGAAAGCAAAGAGGACCTGAGGTGCTTGCTGCAGAGAATCAGAGACCACAGCCTTCAATCTGGATTGTATCCCAACATCATGGAGACAGAAGTTCTCACCACAGGGCCAATAGAGACAACCTCATAATAGATGGAGGAAACATTGAAATACTTGGGCCCACAGTCAACACTCTTAGTAGCTCCAGTGAAGTGATCAGGAGTTGTATCAAACTGGGACTGCTGCTCCCAGGGACCTCTCCAAATTATTGAGGAGTAATAATATCAATAAGGTGCACCTGATTTAAGCCACAGCCTTTGCATTTGCCTGCTGTGCATCCGTGAATTGGACAAAAAGAAGGGTGACAGAAGAAAGTGGGAGTTGTGGGGTTTGAGAATAGTCCTGAACATCCCAGAACTCACCAGAAGAGTGTAATCCATCTTGGGGGAAGCACAGCCGGAGAGCTCCTTAGAGGCAAGCGTGGAGAAGCCGTGTCACGCCCACGCTGGACATGTTCGGAGGGACTCTTCCTCGGACGGGAACCTCGTACTTGGAAAGGTGGAGGGTGAGCAAAAGAGGAACACCCTCAGTGAGATGGATTGCTAGAGTAACTGCGGCAGTGGGCCCCGGGGTGCTGCAGATGCTGAGGGCGTCGCAGGCTGTGATGGTTCAGATCTGTCGTTTATAGGTTTGACCAGTCAAACCTGACTCGACGGCACCCAGAAACAACAGCACCTAACATGCACCTTGCTCCACTGCCCCGGTTTCTGCTCCTGAATCAATGTCCCTCAGGAACCTCTAGATCTTTGGAGACACAACACTTTCCACCTGGTTAATGGTTTGGGACTCCCCAGCAAAAATGTGAAAGAGGAGAGACCTGCTGACCTTGACATCTGACAGCCAGGGAGGCCCTAGGAGCAGGGCAACCCCATAATGCCGTGTGGGTCACCGCAAACCAGTGCTGACTTGACAACCATGGGTTTAAGAGTCTCCTCTCATTTCAGATCTTGGAAGATTGTTAATTCCCTGGGACTCATTCCGACCCTCCGCTCAAAGTTCACTTTCTCTGTATTTCCTCACATGGTCTTGCTTTTCTGTCAATGCCCTGGGTATGATTAGTAATTAATATTTTGTAGACGAGCTTCTGCCAGTGGGCAAGTTTGAGCTGAGTTTGCTTTTCCCCTCATTTCTCCAGTGAGGGAGTTTTGGAATCAGTCCCATGGCAGGAGTTACGAGAGTTTTCCCCAAGGGCAGAAATAACGCACTGGTGCCTTCAAGTCGATCGCACCTCGCCCCGGCTGCGCTGGGTTCCGGAGGCTGGAAGAGTTTCGAGTAGGGGGCTGCCCTCGCCCTCTGGCCAGCCTTTCCGTTGGCAGCCCAATGTGCCGAGCACTCAGCCACCCTGGCTCCTTACAAAGACTGGACTCAGACCTAAAAGCAAAAATGCTTGATGTCTGTGAAGGGAAAAGAACACAGGTTCACAAAGATGACAGCTATGGTGCTTCTGGGGCTGACCGAGGGCTTGCGAGGTGGCCGTTGTGGAATGAAAAGCATTTGGGCGGGTTTCCTTAGGGAGATGTGTGTGCACGTAGGTAAATGGAAAATATTAGAAAGTGCATGTCTTTGATTTCTGGGAGTTTTTGGATGCTTTCATCAAGTAAGGATTTCTTTGTCTCTAATTAGAATAGAGTTTCACTTAAAAAAATGGTCTAATTGAAGAGTATCACCCAGGGGTAGAAACATACTACATATGCACATATACCTGTATGTGTACATAAATGTGGAAAAATACAAAACACAACAACCACCAAAACCAACCCATTTGTTGAATTTGACTGGAACTCTGATAAACCCACATGTGCCTGATTGGGACTGTGGTTGATTACATTTTCCGTAGCTGACTTTATAGAAGTAGCCCACTAAGCCTTTTTTCTAGGCTCTCTGGGTAGACTAGAACCTCCGATCTTTTGATTCTCAGCCAAGCACATCAACCTTTTGTAGTGTCTGGAGTCTTCACATGACACTTACTTTTTGAGATTTAACGATTTAACCTTCAGCCACACAGAGGTAAGAGTGCCAGCCTTTCTCCTTGCCCCGCTTTTATCTTTTCATTGGAGTTGTTTCTTTCAGGCGCGATGAGTTGTGAACTGAGGTATCCTGCTCTATTTGAGAACTGCCCTGTCTCTGCCAACAGCTGTGGAAAGATTTTAAGGTTTCCTCTGCCTCGCCATCCAGAACTTGGAGTCTTTGGATGCGGTTGTGACTGAGGCACTGACCAGAGAGAGACCAGATACTCTGGGGGTCTCAGCACCCATATTACTGGGAAAAACAGACTCATCCTAGTGAAATATTTTCTGCCTAGAGTGGTTACCTTTGGGTTCTTGAACCTCTCCACATCCCCCAGCAGGGAAGAAAGCCTTAAAATTGGGATGACCGTAGAATGGAACCTGTCCATAGACGAAGAAGTAGTCATTCAGACAGGGAAGAGGGGCAGCGTGTGGTGTAAAATCAGCAAAGTTGTGTGTATACTTTGACCACACCTATCTAGTCTTCTGAGCACGTGACCTGAGAAGCCGGACTCTCTGAAGAATCACTCGTCATTGGTCCTGGAGGAGACCCATCAGCAGCTGTGTTACGCAGGACACACGCTTGCGTGCAGAAAACGAAGGTGACTTGAAGCACTTGTGACGATCCAATGCTAAAGTCATCAGAATGGGTCACAGTTCCACATGAAAGAAATCAAAATCCTCACAACTCGACCCATCAACAGCATCATGATGCATGAGGAGAGGTGAAGAAGAGAGCAGTGATTTCACTTCAGCATCAGCCATCCACGTCCCCAGGAGCAGCAGTCAGGAAATCGGCGTCCGTATTGCGTTGGGCAGATGTGCTGCCATGGACCACGTTCAAGTGCTAAAGACCAAGGGTGTTAACTTTAAAGACCGACACAAGGCTGACCTACACCATAGTATTTACAGTTGTTTCATACCCAAATGGATGTTGGACAGTGAATGAGGAAGGCTGAAGAAGAATTGATGCATTTGAATTGTGGTATTGGGGAAGACTATGAATGCCAATAGAGCAAACAAAGTTGCCTTGGAAGAAATGAGGTCACAATGTTTGTTAGAGGCCAGGGGAGTGATGAAAGACGTTGGGCATGTTATCAGGAGGGGCTAGTGGCTGGGAAAGAGCACCATGCTTGGAAAACGACAGAGGCAGAGGAAGAGAGGAGGTGGTTGCCATGGTGGCTGCAGCAGTGAGCTCATGCACAGCCGGAAGTGTGTGGATGGCAGAGGGCAGGGCTTCGTTCTCTTGTATGCGGGGTGGAGTTGAAGCCTACTCGATGGCAACCAACCACAGACACATTATTGAAAGTTGAGAAAGAAAACGCCTGGTTGGAGCAGACACAGGGAGAGAGAGGAACATTTTGAGGGGTTGAAGGGAGCTGGATGGGGGCTGCAGACAGCAGTGAACTGCAAGAAGGAGGGAGGGCCACTGGGGAGCCAGGTTAGAACACGTTCCTTCAGGGGATTTTGAAGTCCTCCATTATTCTCTGAGAACTTGCCCTCATCTAGATTTGGAGATCAAGGACTTCGTTAGAACATTGGTGGCAAAGCCAATGCAGACGGTCAGGGAGAAGGAGAATCACATGGCAGAGTCGTGGAAGGAGGCGTCTGACAGAAAAAGGAAGCCAGAAATCTCAAAAAACCAGGGCAACCAAGTGAAATGTCTGCAAGCAGGGGACTGAAAATGGTTCTTTTTTTAAAAAAAATTATTTTGTATTAGTTTGCTTACAGAGTTCGTGTACATTTTGTTTCACTCTATTCCTCATTTGCATTGTACTTTGTACAATGATTCACATATATTGTGTTTTATAAAATTAATCACCATTAGACCCTGCCCATCCTTGTCCTGCCCATTCAGGTCCCTGCCAGACCCTTGCCATTTCCTTCATCCCCTCCCTCCACTCATCAAACTGTGTAAACCTGTGGTTTTGTCTCATCCCCACCCCTACAGCCCCACCCTTACCCCTTTAAGCCCCTATGCAAGTTTTACTAGTTATCCTTCTATTTTTACAATAATTGTCTTATGCAGGCAGTATTTGTTCTTATAAGACTGAGTTCACTCAGAATAATCTTCTCCAGTCTCTCCCAAGTTATGTAGTATTTTTTAAGTTGTTGCTCCTGAGTGCTGCATAGTATTCCATTGTGAGAATGTACCACAATTCCTCAATCAATTCAATTATCCTATTTTTATAAGAATGATCTTATGCTGTATTTATCCTCATGAGACTGAGTTCTCTCAGCATATTGCTCTCCATTCTCTCCCAAGTTATATAGTATTTAAGTTGTTGCTCCTGAGTGCTGTATAGTATTCTGTTGTATGAAGGTACAACAATTTCCTAATGCATTCAGTTGTGATTGGACATTTGGGCTGTTTCCGTTTTCTTGCTATGGTGCGTGACACTGCTATGAACATTGGTGTACAGATTTCCTTTTGTGTCTTGAGAGGTTCTTAATGAGGTTCTTGAAAGCCTTGTTAGAGTTAAGACTTACTTGAAGCTTTTCCAAAAAAGTTGTTGCTGAAATGTGTGTGTGGGAGTGGAAGGGCCTGCTTAAATAGAAAAGAACTAATCAAAGATGCTACCTTTAAGCAGACTTCAAGCAGCTCCCTGAAGTATCAGTGGGCAGTCCTTATGTCCTTCAGCAGATCAAGGTCAACAGCACACAGATCAGGAGTTAGATTCATAGATGGATCCACCAGCGACAAAGTCAGTCAGGAAGACAGAGTCTGCTCAGAGGTGTGCTCCTGAGGCCCCGGGAGAGAGGTCTGGGATGAGTGTTATGCTTACCTATGTAGGAAGCCCCAGAATTGTCAAGTAAAAGTACGCTTAAAAGTGTTTAGACACGCAAGGATGACTTACTCAAAAAGGATTATGATAAGGCAAGAGGAAGAGGGAAGAAGAGAGGGTAGCAGAAGAGGAGGGGAAAAAAGTTGGGTGAAGGGTCACCTCCTGATCCGTTTATAGAAATGAAAACCAGGAACCCCGAGGGCCTTGGATGGGAGCTGCTGGCCAACTTAATGAGTCTAGCATTTGTTATTATGTGCCGTCAATTCACTTGTGACTCAACAGCGGCCCTGTGTACAAGAGCCCTAACCCTGCTTTTTCCTGTGTCAACCTCACTGTCTCTGACATACGCACCCCATTATCCCAGTTACTGAATTAGTCTAGCTCATCGAGGGTCTTCCTCTCCAGCACTGTCCCTCCACACTCCCAAGCATGTCATCCCTCTCCAAGGACTGGTCCCTCCTTGCAACATGTCCGGAGCATGTCAGATGAAGCTTCAGAAACCTTGCCTCCAAGGAGCAGCCTGGTTTAACCCTCTGCGGGATGAACCTGTTTGTTCTCTTAGCAGTCTATGGTTTATTCAGTACTCTTCTCCAGCACCACAACTTAAAGGCATCAGTTCTCCTTCTATCATCCCTGGTCACTGTCCAGCTCTCTTGACACACAGCAAGTGACTGCACATGAAGTTGTCTTCCACTGACAATGTGGGGCCAGTATGTGTTGGGTCCCATTGCAGCAGCGATTCAGCATTCCTAAGCAGCTCCACCGTGTGGCAGCACTGAGCAATGCCACCAGTCATCTTGCTGTGGAAGATTTATTGCCCATTGTGCGAGAGGCTTCAGAACATAAATTGGAAGAAGAAGAAACACAACTGCCTATGAACAGTACTTTTTAAAAAAAAAAACCTTTTGAGATTTTTGTGAAAGTTTATGGAGAACTTGGATTTCCATTCATTCATTTTTGCACATTTTCCTTCCTGCCCACCCCTCCCAGTTCACTTTTCTCTTTAGAAGAAAGGAAACAAAATTTTTTTTCATTGTTATGCAGTGACCTCCTCCCAGTCCACTTTACTATGTAGCTCTTATGCTGGACCCTTGTCATGCCAATAATACCAAATTAAATATTTTTTTATACAGTTCTCTCCAAATTTAAAGAAACTATATTGCATGCAAGCAAAATTCTTCTGAAAATTATCCAGACATGTCAACAGAAAACTGCCAGATGTACAGGCTGGGTTTAGAAGAGGCCATGGTACTAGGGATATTATAGCTAATGTTAGATGGATCTTTACTGAGAGCAGAGAATACCAGAGGAATGTCTGTCTGTGTTTCATTGACTATGCAAAGGCTTTTAACTCTGTGGATCACAAACTGTGGCTGACTTTGAGAAGAATTGGAATCCCAGAACACTTGATTGTGCTATTGCAAAACTTATACTTGAACCAAGAGGCAGTTATCAGAACAGAGGAAGGAGACACTGCATGATTCCAAATTGGGAAGGGCGTCCGCCAGATATGTATTCTGTCTCCGTACCTTTGCAGTCTATATGCAGAACAGATCATCCAAGAGACTGGGCTATACGAGGAGGAATGTGGCATCAGGATTGGAGGAAGATCCATCAACAACCTGCGTTATGCAGATGACACAACCCTGCTTACTAAAACTGAGGAGGACCTGAAGTGCTTGCTGCAGAAGGTCAAGAACTGTAGCCTTTAATATGGATTGAAGCTCCACATCAAGAAAACAAAGACTCTCACCACTTGGGCCAATTGGCAGCATCATTATGGATGGTGAAGAGATAGAGATTGTTAACAATTTGCTTGGCTCCACAGTCAACACTCTTGGTACCAGCAACCAGAAAATCAGGAGACGAATTGCATTGGGAAAGTCAGCTGTGAGGGACCTCTCAAGAGTACTGAAGAGCAAAGAGGTCAGGCTGGAGACTAAGGTGTGTCTGACCCAGGCCATAGTTTTCACAGTGTGTACTATGCCTCAGAGAGTTGGGCAGTGACTAAGGATGATATAAAGAGAATTGATGCTTTTGAGCAGTGGTGCTGGAGAAGAATGTTGATATATACCATGGACTGCTAAGAGAACGAATATTTTTGTCCTGGAGAGAGTGAAACTGGGCAGGTCCTTGGAGGTATGAATTCTGAAGATTCATCTGACAACCTTTAGGCATGTTGCTAGGAGGTCCTTGGAGAGGGGCCTCATATTTGGGAGGGTAAAGGGACAGTGTAAGAGAGGAAAACCCTTGATGAGATGGATTGATTCAGTGACTGGCATAATGGAGGTAGGTATGTCGGAGACAATACGGTTGATACAGGATAGAGCAGGGTTTAGGGGTGTTGTACATAGGGTCACTATGAGTCGCATGCAACTTGATGGCACATAACAGGAACCACATTTTCTTAATGGATCTGTAAGATTCATTTGCACTGGACACGAATATGTTTACTCATATAATGTATACTATAAACCTTCAATAAATGAATCCTGTGTTACACTGATGTTGTGTACCATCAAGTCAGAACTGACCCATACTTGACCCTCCGACAGGTTTTCAGAAGCACTTAATTACACAGGAGGAGATTGCCCATCTTAGTCCTGTGGAGCAGCTGGTGGATTTGAACCACATGCTTTGGGGATTTCAGTGCAGCTTCTTAACCACTAGGCCACTACATTCTGGATCAAGTCTTTTGGGAAAAGGAATAAATATGGATCTCTTCCAGTTGCCAAGACTGGTCCAGTCTAGTTCCTGGCACAGACAAGTGAGCATATCCAGGGTTGCATCTGTTAGTTTAAACATGTCAGTTGTTAACTCATTGATTCTTGGGGCTTCATTTGTCTGTCAATGCCTTTTGTGCACCTTGAACTTCATTTTATCCTTGGTTCTTGCTCACATGGCACTCCACACTGAGACGGACACGCAGAGAGTAACTTCTTGGAGGACCTCGGTGTTAACTAGTGACAGAGCTTGGATACGAGTGTAGATTTTCAGTTCCCAGGAGGCATGGGTTCTGCACTGGCTGGTGAGAGGGGATGGCACGGCTAATTTCCATGATGGGCATGGTGAGCTCATGATCTCCTCCCTCTGGATGAGACAGTCACCCCAGTGCCACCCTTTGTCGTTGAGTTGATTGCAGCAGTCACGTCGTTGTGTATGAGAGTGGAAATGTTTGCTAGAGCTCATTTGGCTTGTGTTTACAGAGTCTGACTATTGACAGGACTTTCACCCACAAAGCCTCTGGATAGGATTGAACTTCTGACCTCTCAGTAGCCAAGCGAAAATGGATTGTTATTTTGGGAGAGACAAAGTCCAAACATAGGGGGCACTTATTTTATAAGTGCCATTGGTATTTTTGGAAACCTTGCTGTTTCTCTAGCTTATTTCCGTTCTTCAGCACGCCTCACAAACTCCCCTCTTTTTTGTTTTCCATTATTCTTTAATGCATTTTTCTCTTCATGACTACCCAAATGCGTTCCATTTTGAAAAATACGTATCATTAATTTAATGAATCACATCTTGCAATCTAAAGACAGGGAAGTGCTGGTTCCTGATTTGACGCTTGTAAGGACAGAAGGGAGTGTTTGGAAAGGGTGGTAGGCAGAAGCCCATACCGGTATAGCGAGACCCCCCTGAGAGGAGGACCAGAGCCCCGATCTCCGCACTTGCTTCCAGGCGTCTGGAAGGTCGTCATGACTGAAGATGACAGAGAAAAATCAGATTGAGTTTTTGAGTTGTGATGCTAGATAAGAGTGCCGAATGCCCTGTGGACTGCTGGACAAACAGTCTCCCCTGGAGGACGTGAAGTCAGAGAACTCCCTAGAGGCTAGGAGGGTGAAACGTCATCGCACATACTTTGGACATTTTGTCTGAAGGGGTCAGTCTTTGGAAAAAGAGATCATTCTTTGAAACATGAAGGGTCACAGAAAGAGAAATGAGATTGATTGGCACAGTAATTATAACAGTAGGCTCAAGGATGACAGATGGCAAAGACGAAGCTGGACAGGTCCAGGTTCAGACCTGCTGTTCACAGGGTCGCTACAGGTTGTAGTTAATTTGATGGCACTTAACAACACTGAGCACCATTACTTAGAGAAGGATTCTGAGATCTGCAGTATGAAGATTCTAAAGAGGTACAGGGAAATACGAGGTGAGTGAGGACAGTGAACATGTGTTGACCGGGCTGGGAGAAGAAGGATGGTAGGATTCTACGGGATCATTCAGAACCAGATGAGGGAGCCAGCGTTAGCGAAGGGGGAGCTCTTGGGATGGACCAGATCTTAAGACCCTAGAGGCTGAGTTCCAAGTCACTGGAGGAGTTTGTTAAAAAAATAAAGACAATGCACATTTTCCTTGGGGTTGATGTATAGGGAAGGAATCTTCATAGGTTTTGCATATATAAATTGAAGATTATACTCACTAAGTAGATCTACATGATTTCTTTCAAAAGTACAACTCTGGAATAACCTCTGTGTTCAAGTCTGAATGTATTGATTAGTTTCTCGGTCACTGTTAAGCTATTTAAACTCTCTAATTTCTGATTTAGAAATACTGAGTTCTGTGAGTATCAAGTGAAACGGTCTGTGATTTAACTGTATGCTGGCTTAGAGGAGATGTCGATAAATGTTAGGTTGACATGATAAAATATTTTCACCCCAAATTGTGATAACCTACGTAATTATGGTTTACAGTGAACCCAGTTTATCTGGGATTATTTAGTTCCTGATTTATAAACTTTTTTCCTTTGGATATTTCTCAGAAATTAATAACTTTTCATAAGTAGGAGCAGAGTAAGTAATTACTTTAATTCAAGAAACGTGGTTGGGGAAGGGTACATTTACATAAAAGAATTCTAAGAATTCTATCAAAATGAATGAAAAGAACACTGAATTAGGGAGGATGATTCCATATACGCTGAAATGAAAGTGGAGTCTCATCCTCCTGCACCATGACATAAAGACTGGTTTTGGGGTTCAGTGTAGGTGAAGTTGCCTTGATACACATCTCATTGATTCGGCATTATATATGCAATAAAGAGTATTTGGAGGCCAAATCAGCCACCCTGGTATATAGGACAGGGGGACAAAATTAGACTTCAGATTTTATGCTTTGAAAAATGAAACACAGCAACAAGACTGCCTAAGAAGGGATATTCTTTGCCAAAATCACTACTGTAAGAAAAGTAGATAAGGTTTCTTCCTTCATTATTTTAATGTATTTTCGTAGAAACACATGTACTATCTTTTAAAAGGTATTTCTTAATAAGGAAATTAGGTTTTGTCTAACAATTTCTTTTTTTTTTTTTGCTACTCCTTTCTAAATTAAAATTCAAAATACATTTTGTTGTGCCTCAGGTGAGAGTTCAGTTAGCAGAGTTATTTCCTCAGTAAGTCGTTCCTGCCCACATTGTCCCTCTGATTTTGGTGACAGTCCCCCCTGCACGTGAGTAGTCTTCCCGTTGTCCTGTGGTGCCCATTTTCGCTTGCCATGTTTTCCTGACCTTCTTTGTCTTCCTGCCTTTGGCTTTTGGGAAGTGAGGACCTCATCGTGTCTTATACAGGCTCATTCTGAACTGAACGTTCCTCAGGTTGTTCATTTCATAGAGACCCATCTTCATCTGGAACGACGTCTCTAGGATAGAAGGGTTTGGGGGTCCTTTAGTCTCTGTCTGGCCAGTAAGTGTGTTTCATTTTTCAATCCCTTCTGTCTGGGGCCTTCACTTGTGATCTAGGGCAGAGTGGTCTGCTGTGGAAGCTGGACACTGTCCAGTCCTGGTTCTGGTTACAGGAAGTGGTGCTTCTTGTGGGCCGTGTGTTCTTTGAACCACTCACTTCCGGAATCTTCCTTGTCCTGCAGTGTCCTGTGCTCTGTGACAATGACCGCTGCTTAGCTGGCCGTTTGCGAACATGTCTCTAGGTACTGTGCCTCAGACTAGGACGCAGCACTTTGTTGTTATGAATTCTCTTTTCCCAGGTGAGCTAAGTGCAGTGCTCCTGGAAGTTGTGCCCAAGGCTTTAAGGTCCAGAAGTTCAATCCCAGGTGTAAGTAGTTTCTGCAACTGTATTGATACCGGTTCTTGTGTGTGGTAGTCTGTGTCTCTTTCTCTTTATGCGTGGAATTTGTAAATATTTGCATAGAAATATGGACCTTTCTGGTGGCCTACTGGCAAGAAGCTGAGCTGCATTCCCAAAGGCACGCAGTTTGAGGCCACCAGCTGCTCTGCGGGAGAAGGATGGACAGCCAGGGGGTCAGGTATGGCTTGGTTCTGACTTGATGGTCGACCACCACCACCACCACATGCTTTTATAGGGAGCGCAAAATGAAGTTTTGAGTATGTGGGGAAAAGACGGGCAGTCCTCTCCCATGTGATTTCTTGCCAATGAAAAACCTTCTGGAGGGCCAGCTATGAGGCCGTTCTAGCCTGATAGTGAAGGCTAGAACATAACAGCAGACCTTTACGTGTATGTGGACAACCTCCTCCTGTGTGACCTCCATCATGTTTGTGTGTGTATGTGTGTGTGCTATATTAAACGGAGACATCAAATACATACCACAGTAGAAATGCTTTCCTCTTCGTGAAGATTGGTGGGTGAATCCTCACTGCCTTCTGCTGGTTCACGTTTGACGTGAACCTAAACTCTAAGTGATGAGCTGATACAAGGAAGCGGAAATAACCTTCTAGTAGTGACCACAGACTTGGCAGGCAGCCTCATCCTAGAATACAGGAGCCTTGAGCTGCAGAGAAGTCGAGGGAGGGAGTGGGGGCAACACACCCGTGGCCCCGAGATGGGGAGTGGGAGCCACACACCTGTGGCCCTGAGATGGGGAGTGGGAGCCACACACCTGTGGCCCTGAGATGGGGAGTGGGAGCCACACACCCGTGGCCCCGAGATGGGGAGTGGGGGCCACACACCCGTGGCCCTCTCCAGCACACTCTTGCCATTTGCTGATGCTGCCAGCTCTTGAATTTCTCAAGAGAATTGGGGAATCTGGTTTTGTAATTTCCTCTTTGTTTTTGATGTTAGGAGGTAAAAATATCCAGATATGAACTGTTAGCAACTCCCTCAGCATTCATAGGGTTCCTCTTACGGTTCCTCTCCAGAGCAGTCCCAGTATGCAGTGCTGTGTGGGTGGGATACGACTTATCAGAGGGCCACACTTGACCCCCAGGCCTTCAATTTAAAAATCTCTGACATCTAATGTATCATGTTGGAATCTTCCAGAATAGAGGAGGGATGAAATCTCAGATCAAAGTCAGCACTTGAGGCATCGTGCCCCCTCGCTTGTTTGTGGAGTTCTGATTAGAACCACACGGGACCTGAACGAGGGAGATGGGAGGCTGCAACTGATGCGTTGCATTGATGCTGGAGATTTCTAGCCAGAACTTTTCACTAAGATTGTTTGCCCTTCATAATAAAAGCACCATCTCATGAGCTTGAATAGTTTATGTACATCTCTCTTTTTTTTAAAAAAAAAGTATTTTTATTTTCTATTGGTTTGCATACAAAATTTATGTACATTGTTTTCCATTTGCATGCATCGTATTTCATTCATTCCTCCATTCACATTGTGTTTCCCATACACTGTGTTTTATAAAAGTAATCGTGATTGATCGAGTTTCCAGCAAATATCAAGGACGTCATTATTCAGTATCACTGGTCTTTAGGAATTTTAATATTTGTGAAATGTAGGTATGAAAATGGAGTGTAGAACTGCTAGAACATGCTCGTCCTTTCCTGACCTACTTTGGGTCTTTTTCAGGTGTTTTGTATGGTGATGTGAGCTCTTTGGTCTGAGGACTGGGGAAGTATCAGACCAGGGAGACAGCAGAAAGGGATCAGAAGATTGATGGTGACTCCATCCCAGCACCCTGCCCTGTGAATTTCATGTCACATGGACACCCTTTCAGGGATTTTAGGATTCTGCTCTTCATTGTCTTACCCTGAGGAGGAGTAGAGCTTTCTGTCTGTCTCCTGAGTGAGTCCTGGTGGCCTGCTGGTAAGAAGCCTTGCTGCAGTCCCAAAGACTTGTGGTTCCAACCCACCAACTCCGTGGGAGAAGGATGGGCAGCTTCGTCCGCGTGATTAACTGCCTCTAGCCCCCTGCTGGAGGGTCTGCTAAGGGTTGGTTCCACCTCCAAGGCACATAACAGCATCGTTGCCCAATGATGGACCCTTTTTGCTGTTGGTTTGTAGACTGTGAAATCTGTGAGCAGTCATTAAAAAGACCCTATTTTATTTTTAAGCTGTTTTGAATGGATTATGCTGGTTCCACTCTGATCTTTTTTATCCGAACATTAATAAGGTCAGTTTGACACAGGCTGATTTTTTTGCTGGTGTTTAGTTTAATCCCTTCGCAGACCTTGCCCTCATTTGTGCATGACCTTGGACCACCTGCCTTGGTTGGCTAGGTGATTTGCAAACTAGGACATGCCTCTAAATTTCCCCTTGTTACTCAGCTCCCAGGCTCCCCCAGATCCTTCGTTTTGCCTTCTTTTGCTGGCCCTCCCACTTCCCTGTTTCCTTATGCCCATACTAATCAAATTGCATGAGAAATAAAAACCCAGTCAAACACAGAGCTGCCTAATTTGTTTATGAAAAAGCCATTTGCTTATAGGTATGTAGGCCGGAAGGACATGTAACTACATTGTAATTTTAAATTTTCCATCACTGATTGTCAGTCTCGCTTTGCTCCTGCAAGGACTCCATACATATGCATTCTGTTGGATTTTAGAGGTGGGACACAATTTGGTGGTGCTTTCGTCCCTAAGCATCCTTTCACTGAAGACTCAATTACAGGCCACGGGGGAGAATTCTCTCAACCAGGCTCGTGTGAACGCTGTGAGCACAGTCAGGAAATGGGCATAGCGGTTAGAAGGAGGCCCTGATGGCTCAGTGGTGAGGAGTGGAGCTGCCAGCCCAAAGGTGGGCGTTCAGATCTACCAGCTGCACCACAGCAGAGAGTTGGACGCTCCCCTGCAATTCACAGCCTCTGTAAACCCACCGGAGGGGAAGTTACGAATCCGTTCCGTCTCAACACCACACAGCGATGACAACAGTGGGTCAGTGTTTAGAATTAGGAGGCAGACACAGCTGAGCTTGTGTCCTGACTCCTAAGGTCCTATCTCGGTGTCGCCTTGATAATGACCTTGGGAAAGGCAGAGAATTTTCCGGAGCTGGGATTTCAGTTACTAGTGGCCACATGGGAGTAAGGAGGGTCTGTATGTACCTCAAGGGGTTGTGGTGCATACTAAGTGCTTGACCACACGTCCAGTATACCCAGCTGCATGCACGGTGCCCAACCCGTAAGAAGTTCTCAGCCATTCGTGATGGCCCCCGCTGTTACTGCCCGAATTATCCAGGCACCAGTCACACAGTGGAGACGTCTCCACTTCCAGGTGGGACATTTCTGGCCAGTCCCTCGCATGTACCCATCCTTGACGAGACACTTAGGAGCTGCTGTGATTTGAACAAGTTTCCCTGGAGTTTGCAGGTGAAGACAGACAAGGGAGCCAAGCCTAGTGAGGTCTTTCTAGAAATCCTGATGAAAACTGTATGGATGCCGGCAGTCTGAGCCTTGGTCTGGAGGTGAGCGCGGGCCCAGCACTGTTTCGTGTGGAATCACCTTGAATTGAGGCTGACCCCATAGCAGCTACCAACACCTCCAGCATCCCCCCACCCATATTACCAGCCCAGGTTTTCATTTCAGCACCTAGTTGTTGTAGGGTTTCCGTTCTCTCTAGATTATCAAGGGAATTCACTAGCTCTCCAAGGCCTTTTCAACAGAGGCTTGATGTCCCTTGTGTGTTGCTAGTGTCCAGTAATGGACATGGGGGTTTGATTAAATGTGCAGAGACTCTTGGCTTCCCGTCTCCACATTGGTGTCATAATTTGACTAGTTTTTGTCAGCTGCCTTAGTTCTTGTTCAAGGTCCTGTGTTGGAGCCCAAGAGTATAGTGGTGATGAGGGGGTCCTCGCTTCTCTGCTGGTGGTGCTTGTCCTCTGGAATGAGGGAAAGACCCCAGGACAGATCCACATTTTAAATACGGCATAATTGTAAATACCCTGGATGGTAAGGATGAACACTGAGTCTAAGAGGGAAGGAGAGAGGCAGGCCAAAGACTGGTCACCAGTAAAATGGATAGTTCTTAGGTAAATAGGACGTTAAAGAGCTTGGTGTTGCTACGGCGTAGTGCAGTTCTGGGGGATGGTGGACCCGTGATGGTGGGAGAAAGATTGTGATATTTTGGATGATGAGGTTTGGAGGCTTTACCATAAGAGTAGGGAAAGTTATTGAAGGTTTAAAAGGAAGGAAAGTGTCAGAACGTGATCCAAAGTGTCATTTTAGCTGCTGCATAGAGAATAGGACGAAAGAAGGTGGCTTGGAATAGAGTGGGGTATTGTTGGGGGTGGGAGGCAGCAGGGAGACCTCTGGGAGGAGCAGGAGGTCAAATCTCTGCGCTTGTGGATGGCCAGTGGTCTGCAGGGACAGAAAGAGCTAAGCGGAATGATCGTGTTTCCCAACTTGAGCTCCAGGCATCTTGAAAACCAAAATGAGGTTGATCTGTGATTGAAATTTTTCTCGATGCAGCCAAAGCTGAAGTTCAAGAGGCTGGGGACTGGCACAAAAAAAAGAATAAATCCAGCCTGATTGGATGGTGAGCAGCACAGTACAGAGGGAAGTGAACAGAGGACTCTGGGTCATGATTGCAGCGGCAGCCATTCCTCCTTTAAATAGGGTAAAAAGCAGCAGTCAGTATAGTGAAATTGTGAATGGTAAGGTTTGCGTGTGTTAATCAGTGTTGAAGAATTCTTGTCTCTTTCTCCTTTGGTAGGTATAATGCTCTGAAGTGATAATAATCAGATAAACTACTTACGTCAAAGAAATTCATCATTTTTGATAGTGACTTTGGATAATCGGTCTCTGATCTTTGATGTAAATGGATTAATTAGAATGTTTGCATGCCAAGACTGAGCTAAAATCAATGTCATTTATACCTCAAGTATTGGCCTTGCATCTCTTAAGAAATGCTTCAGATACTTTCTTATATTTTGTTTAGTTTTATTCTTTCTCAGTAGAAACATGCTCTTCACACTAAATATAGTGGAGATGTGAATGAAATTAAGTGAAATTCCACATAATTTAGTCAAGTTTGAAATACACTTTTTATGCACTTCAGCAGATTATGATTTCATCTTGATTTGCATTTGGATTACTCACTTTTCTTACAACCTTTACAATAATACTTCTCTCTGAAGGAGAATGAAGTATTTTATTTTTAGATTTTTTTCCCCCTGAAAGTATATTTTCTTCTTTAAAGTTTTTATGTTGGAAAATATATCATGTAAATGTTCAAATGTCATGCACTTATGAGTGTTTTGATTTATTTTAAAAAGAAAACTTTAAAAAATATACTGTCACAAGTGAACAAAAGGAAGACCCTGAGATGGCTTCGCAGAGGGCCCGCAGCGATGGTTTAAACAGCAGTGATTGTGAGGGTAGACGGTGTGTGGGAGACGTCTCTCTCTGTTGCATGTAGAACACCTGAGAAAAATTCCCTAAGCCTCATGGTGGAATATTCTGAAGGATTCTGTGGGTGAAATCCTGGATGATGCAGGAAGTATGAACAAACGGTGGAAGAAATACACAGGGTCACAGTACCAAAAAGAATTGGTTGATTATCAGCCATTTCAGAAGATGGCCTGTAGCCAAGAACCAGTGATAATGGAGGAAGAAATCCAAAGTGAACCAAAGGCTTTGGTGGAATAGAAGACTCCACAAGTTCCTGGAATACCAGTTGGCAGGTTCACCAATCCAGAGTAATGCAGGCACACTCAGGCGTCAGTGCCACGACATTTGGAAGATAGCTACTTAGCCTGCTGACTTGAAATATTCTATATGTGTGCCCCTTTTAAAGAAATGTGCTCCAAGGAAATGTGAAAAATATCAACAACATCATTAATCATATACAAGTAATATTTTGCTGAAGATAAGTTTAAATTGTTGCAGCAATACATCGACAGAGAACTGTCAGAAGCACTGGAGAGATTCTGATCCTCTTCAGATTTTCAGAACTGTCATAAATTCTGAACGGATTCAGAAGAGAATGTGGAGCAAGGGATGTGACTGCTGATGCCAGATGGTTCTTGGCTGAAGCAAAAATACCAGAAAGATGTTTACTTGAATTTTACAGACTGCAAAAGACATTTAGTAAGACAAGTTATAGGCAACTTTGTGAAGACTAGGAGTTTGAGAACACTGAATTTTGCTCATGGAATTCTTGTACAGATACAAGAGGCAGTGATTTGAACAGGAGGAAGGCACACTGCATTGCTTAAAGTGAGGAAATGTATGTGTCAGAGTTCTGTTCTTTCACTTTTACATATGATGCCTGTATGCTGAGTAAATAATCAAAGAATCTGGAGTTGTTGAGGAAGATCTGCATCAAGAATGGAGGGAAATTATTGACAACCTGCTATATGCAGGATGAAACCACAATGCATTGCAATGGGAAAGTCTTGTGCAGGAACACTTTAAAATTCTAAAGAGTAAAGATATCACTTTGAGGACTAAGGTGCTGCTTTTATAGGCCATTATATTCCCAGTCATCTCATTTGAAAATTGGAAAATAAGTCATACCATAGAGGGATTACTGCATTTGAACTGTAGTGTTGGCAAAGACTGCTGAACAAACTGCGAGCTGCTAAAAGAGCAAACACCTGCCTTGGAATAAGAGCCAACGACATATTCCTTAGAATTAAAGATGCTGAGTGTTCTCTTACATGCACTGAGCTAGTTATCAGGAGCGACGATTTCTGGAGAACAGCATTATGCTTGGTAAATAGAGGCCAATATCAAAGGGGAAAACCCTCCAGAAGGTGGTTTGACACGTTGGATGCCAGAGTGGGTCAAAGCCAGCAAAGCCAGTGAAGCGAGCACAGGAGAAGGCAGCTCCTGGGCGTGTGTGAATCAGAGTCAGCTGCACTAACCTGCTTGCAAAGTGTGAGGAAGACATGAAGACCAGAGACTCCAACCTTCGGTAGGAATTACATATCAGTGTAAAAAAAGGAAAAATTCTTACAACTGAGCCAGAAGACACATAAAATGAAGGAAAAACTGAAATCGTCAAAAGATTTAATCTTAATGGAATCTACAATTAACCTATGAAAGCAGCAGTCAGGCAACCAAATGGTATGTTAGGTAAATCTGCTGTAAAAGAACTTTGTAACAACGTATTCTAACTCTATAAATCTGTGTGTGTGTGTGTGTGTGTGTGTGTGCATGTATATTTTATATATGTTGTTGTTATGTGCCGTCGAGTCGCCTGCGACTCATAGCGACCCTATGTACAACAGCCCTAAACTCTGCTCTGTCCTGTGCCAATCGCACTGTCTC
>NW_006399950.1:4507351-4512987 GCF_000299155.1 Elephantulus edwardii | reverse complement strand
TTCCAATTTGAGAATGAAGGTACACCTTAACAAAGACATTATGTTTTCCATCTCCTGGGACACATTTCGCTTCCAAAAGCTGGACTATGAGTAAAGAAAACTGAATAAGTATGAACACTTTCATATTGTTGGTGAAGAATAGTTATATCATTGTGTGACAGAAAACACCTTGAAGAGGTTTTGAACATGTGTGTGTATACACACACACATATGGGTTTTTAAAAAGTAAACTGGGGAGGGTGGGTAGGGAGGAAAATGTGCAACCTTGAATGAATGAAAATCCAACCTTTCTGTAAACTTTAGTTAAAATCACAATTTAAATTGTTTTTTTAAAAAGTCTTGAAAGAGGCCCAGCTAGAATCCTCCTTCAAAGCTGGCATCGAGAGACTGTCTCAGTTCCCTTGGTCAAGGTGTAAGAGGGGACAAGTCCCTGGAGAAGGCCACTATGCTTGGTAAGATACAAGGTCAGTGTAAAGAGACTCCCAGTGAGAGGGATTGAGATAGTTGCTGCGCCACGTGGCTGGAACATCAGTGACCGTGAGCATTGACAGTGTCCGAGTCACTCATTCTCTTACACCTCAGCTCACTGTGGCTCAGAACCCAGGCCATGGCACCTAACAACAGCATCAGCAGAGGGGAGAATATCAAAAGAAGTGCTACTGAAAACCAAGGTTATTAACGAGAAGGTGGACAGAATCAGCAGGCCTATAATGGAAAAATGCAACCTGAAGTGTGCACTTGACACGCTTGCTTTTCTGTAAGTGCAGGCGTCTGCAAGGGCTTACTGACGAAGTTCAGAGAAGATAGCTTTCAGGATGGATTACACCTCAACATAGAACTGGACCAGTAAGCAGTGTCAACACAGAAAGTATTGGAGTTTCCTAGCTGGATTTTATTTGCATTCACAACCATTACCCGTGAACTAGAGCCAAGCAATCAAGTGGTGTATTGTCTTGGGTGGGCCTGTTTTAAAAGACCCCTTTACAATGGTAAAGAGCAAGACATCATTTTGAGGACTATGTTGTGCCTGAATCAAGGCATGGTATTTTCTGTCACTTCATATACATGTGAAAGCTGCACAGTGGGTAAGGCAGCCTGAATCAGAATTGATGCTTTTGATTTCTAGTTGGTAAGGAACATTTGAAGACACCATGGACTGTCCGAAGTACAAAGAAATCTTTCTTGGAAGAAATGCAGCCATGTTCCTTCTTAGAAGCATGGATGTCATGACCTTGTGCCATCTGCTTCAGGAGGGACCAGTCCTTGGAGAACATCATGCTTGGTAAAGGACAGGTCCTTGGAAAAGCTGAGCAAAACTCATCAGTCAGAGGGATTGAAAGTGACTGAAACCTGGTAATGATTGTGTGGGACAGTGTAGCACAAGGGAGTCATTTTTTCTGTTAAACATAGGCTTGCTCTAATTCAGAAATGACTCAAAGGTATTTAAAAAAAATCAAAAGGTAGTTTCTAGAATAAGGAACGAAAGACAGGATAGCATAGTTCGCTCAGCTCAAAAGTAATAGGAATTTTAGAAGTGGAGGACAGAGGGATGAAGGAGAAGAAATTGTAGATTATATCCTTCTAAACTCTGATCACATGATATTACAGAATTGTACTGTTAACTCAGAAACTACCCCTCTGGTGGTTCGAACCCACCAGTAACTGCAGAAGGAACATGGGCGTTCTCTTCCTACGTGGTTTACAGCCTTGAAAATCTGCCAGAGTTGGTTGTGAGTTGACATCAATGAGTGTTAGGGTTTTGAAACGGAAGTAATTCTTAAAGTTTCACATTAAAATGAGCTTACCAGAGACTGGTGAACAAAAAGCCCCAAACCTTTGTAGATGTTGTATTTTAAGAAAAAATTTTAATGATAAAGGCAGAATTAAAAAAAAGAAAAAGTGAAAAAAACCTGCTGTCTACAAAGCTAAGATAATTTGACCATTTTCCAGTTTCTTACCTGCAAGACAAAATGCTGGAAGACGGTGCAACATTCCTTTAAAAACTTTAAGTGTAAATATTTGCAATCACTATATTCTTTAACTGTATTAAAAGGATGGAAAGGTACATTTTGGTAGATAAAACGACTGACCCTCTGCTGGGTTTTCAGAGGCAGTTAATTGCCTGGGAGGGGATTTCCTGGGCTTCTCCCATGGAGTAGCTGGTGTTCTCACACTGCCTGCCTTCAGGATTGCAGGGCAGCTTTTTGCCACTAGGCCACCAGAGCTCCGGGACATGCTGTGAGGGAGGTTGTTCCTTGGAGAGGGGCATCATGCTTGGGAAGGAGGGGAGTGGTAAAGGAGTGGTGACCTCAGTGATTGCAGGGATGGTCTGGAGTGTGTCAGATTGTGAGGAAGGCATGAGGGAGTTCAGTGTTCAGATCTATTGTTCATGGGGTCGCTGTGAGTCCTCCTCGACTTGGCAGCACCTAACAACAACAGCGATACTCCTTGGAAGGGGACATCATACTTGGAACGATGGAGAAAAAGCAAAAGCGAGAAAGACCCTCAACGAGTTGAATCATTCTGCTGAGTGTCGAGGCAGTGAGGATGGCGCAGGATAGGACAGGGTGCAGGTCTGTTAGGTCTTTAGGGTCATTGTAAGGTCTGCTCGACTTGATGGCACAAACCTACAGTAACAACCAATATACAGAATGTTGTTGCTATGACTCTGAGTCAGAATGCACTCGTAGCTGACCTTCCCTCAGGTGTTCAGAGGTAGTGGCTGCCCAGCTTTCTCCATGGAGCACCTGGTGGACTTGAACTGTCATTCAGTTGGCAGTGCCGCTGTTTACCATGGGCAGCTGAGCTCCCTGCAAAGAGTATATGCTTCACCATAATAATGAGTGGTGCACTCTGATGGGTCCACGATGGGGTGCTCTGCCGATCAAAAGGCCACGTGTCTCCTGCGGTTCAGATCTGCTAGTCGCCCCTCAGAAGAAGGATGGATGGTCTCCTCCCCTTGTGTTCTACAGGCCTGGAATCCCAATGCTGAGGCACTGTGGTCAGAGCGGGCTCAGTGGCAGTGAGCTTGAATTTGAATTTTTTATCCTGAAGTAAACAATGGCTGAAGTAAATGTCCTCAGACAACTATTAGTAAATCAGTGCTATCCTTAGATTAAAAATGATATATCTTATCAAATATTCTCATTTTAAGAAAAGTTCTGCATCTTGAGCTGTGTTATTATAATCCATCAAACTAGTTTAAAAATATAAGAAATCTATTATTATCTTGATAGATGTTGAGCCTTTTGATATAATTGTATACACATTCTTCAATAAAAATCTTAGAAAACTAGGGAAAACACTATTTTAGCAAGGTGTAATCAGTAGCTTCTGTGGAAAATACACCTTATTGTTCAGTCTCTTCAAGACAGTTCTGCTTCACAGCCTGCTTACACACCCCAGAAAGAAAGAGCCCAGTCCTGTGCGCGTGACCCAATTTCTGCTACTCTTGTGCGTGCTGTTGCAGTGACTGGTCATCCATCTCAGGAGATGTCTGCCTCATTTCCTTTGACCCTCTCCTTTTCCTAGCATGATGTGCTTCTCTAGAAACTGACCTCTCTTAATAACCTCCAAGCATTTGGGATAAATTCTCACCAACTTTGCCTCCAACTGTTGATTTTTAGATTCCATTTTGTTGGCCACTACCACAGTTCAAAGGTATCCGTTTGCTTTATCATCTCTGTTTATGACCCAGCTTTCACATTCATAGAAGGCTGTCAGAAATTCTCACTCAGGGGACGCGTCCTGTAGTGCTCCTCACGACATTCTTGTTCTCTATCAGTTTAAAGAGATCTTTTGTACTAGATTGGCCCAATACAAATTTTATTTCTTAACTGCTGCGTCCCTGTACATTGGTTGTGAATGCAAGTGAAATGAAACCCTTGACCACTTCAGTCATTTCTGTTTTTCAGGATGTAGTCTATTGGTCCAGTTGCAGGGGTTGTTTACTTTGTATTGAGGGGTAGTCTTTCTGATGGCTTTACTTTTTTACCTTTTTCAAAAAATGATTTAAGTCTTCTTCATTTTCAGCCATCAAGGCTGTGCCATCTGCATGTCCCAGGCTGTTAATGAGTCTTACTCCAATACTGATGCTGCCTTCTTTTTTATATAGTCCTACTTCTAAACATTTGCTCAAGCACTAAATGAGTGGACTTAATGTATAAGCCAAAATTCTTCATAAACAAAAATATGTAAATTAATATTTGTTGCAGTAGCTTTTATTATAAAAAACTTTAGCATATAAATATCCCCAGAAAAATGAGTCCTTAAAGAGAAGTACTAGATTCTTGCAAATGTAAATAAACAAACAAAAGGCAACTCAGTCCTAAATAATGATAAAGTAGCTTTATTTGTATAGATAAGAACACTGTGGTCTATAATTTTAAAAGAAACTACTACAAAATAGAGTGTAATATGTTATTCCATTTTCTTCTACCTCTGTGTCTTTGCTTCAGAAAAAAGACTCCAAAGCTAAATAGTAAAATCTTCAGATGTTACTTAATTGGAATTATAAAGTGGAGATTTTTAACTCTTTGTGTTTATAAATTAATAGAATATTCATGGTGAGCTGCCAGTGTTTTTGATCATTAGGAAAAGTCTACTTTTTATTTAAGTAAGAAAGACAGTAAGAATCTACAGTTTGTATCCTTCCTGAATGTGTCAGTAAATTCTAAGCCAAACTCTTAATTCATGATTCTATTTTTTTTTATTTTCATGAAAGTGTACAGAGACTTTGGATTTCCATTCATTCATTGTTGTACTTTTCTCCCTTCCCACCCCTCCCCAATTAGCTTTTCTTTTTAAAAAGTAAAAGAAAATATTCTTTCATTGTTTTACAAACCCTCCCCCAGGTCCGCTCCACCATGTAGCCTTCGTTCTGGATTGCTGTCATAACAATAATATCTAATCATCTATCCCATTTAAACAGGTCTTCCCCTCATCTGTTTCAATGATACTCTGAGGTGCAAGTTCTCACCGTAGTATCTGTTCACATTTGTAACATCTACAGTCTCCTACTGTGTCAAGGTGAAGGACAATAGTAGATCATTTGTATGAATTGCCTTCATTGCTTACAAAATAGTAATGTCTCATGCTTTTGATGTGTTTGATTGGTATCAATGTTGTATGGGATACTCTAGTTTATGCAAGTGGGTCTAAACGTGTGGGTTCTGGACCTGCAATATCAGAAGACTAATTAGAAAGGCACATTTCTAGGCCCCAGGCCAGCTTTTCTGAATTTAAAGCTGGTGGGCCCCATGCTTAGAATCTGTGTTGTACCAAGCACTTGGGGTGATTCCAATGGAAGGGGAAGTTAGAGAACCACTGTTGTAATGCATCAGGGGCAAAGGGGCTTAGTAAATGAAGTTTTCTTGCCAGTTGATCTGTCTTTTGAGAGTTTCAGAAAACTTAGTGGAAAATGATTCGAAAACTGACTGCTAATTGTCTGGCTCATGAGAGCCCTTGGATTCTCAGATAAGTACTTCGGACTTGATTCGGTAGATGGTGAGAGCTCTTTAAAAGTGTCTGAGTATGAGAGGCTTATGATGGACGCATCCATCAGGACAGTTAACCCAGGGGGATCACAGAGGACGGACACTGGAGGGGGACAGAGTGGGGTAGTGGATCACAGAGGA
>NW_006399950.1:4477684-4507236 GCF_000299155.1 Elephantulus edwardii | reverse complement strand
ACACTGGAGGGGGGACAGAGTGAGGAGCTTACAAATAGAACAGAGAGAATAAAATCCGAGCTGGAGTTGTTGTTGTGTACCATCAATTTGGAACAGAACCATAGCTGACCCTCTGGTGGATTTTCAAAGGCAGTTTATCACACGGTCGGAGATTGTCCATCCTTCTTCCACAGAGAGTGGCCTTGAACCACGTGCTTTCGGGGTTGTAACTCAGCTTCTTGCCACTAGGCCACCAGAGCTGAATTGGAGTTGTTGTTGTTGCTGTTGTTATGTGCTGTCGAGTTGCCTGCAACTCATAGCGACCCTGTGTACAACAGCCCTAAACCCTGCTCTGTCCCTTGCCAATCTTACTGTCTCAGACACTCCTATCCTCATTACCCCAGTGATGGAATCAATCCATCTCATCGAGGGTCTTCCTCTGCTGCAGGGCTAAGGCTCTAATGCATGTCTTCGCATTGAGTTTATTCTTAATACATGGCTTTACACAGCATGCTCCCAAGTTGCTGGTTTCCTTAGGTCTGAGCACTCTTGTGAGTCCTCTTTCACCTCAGAGAGCAGTGATGACCATCAGAAACAGAGTGGCGAGTGATGTGATAGAGTGTTTGGTCAAGTGGCAGAGGCACAATGACAAGTTCGTGTTTATTTCAGTGCCCGCCTAGCCAGTGCCGTCATGCTAGTTCACAGGAGTTCGAAGTACTGGCCTTTGAGTAATAACCCAACACTTTTTACATTGCCACCAGGGTTGCTTTTTATTTTAATAAATGCATTGATTAACCTAAGGTCCACCTTATCCAAGAGTTTTCAATTGTTTACCATGCCTTGGACAATGAATAAGGAAGACTGAAGAAGAACTGATTCCTTTGACGTATGGTGTTGGCTGAGAGTGCTGTGTGCGTCCTCTGGACGGCCAGAAGGACACACAAGGCTTGTCTGGAAGGAAGTACAACAAGAATGCACCTTGGAGGCAAAGAAGGTCAAACTTCATCTCTCTCACTCTGAGCCTGTTTACAGGAGGAACCAGTCTCTGGAGAGAGACATCTTGCTGACAAAGTTAGGGGGTCAGCAGAAGCGAGAAAGGCTCTCGACACGGTGTATTGACACAGTGGTTACCACAGTGGCCAGAGCATGATGGACATTGTGAGAAAGGTTCAGATCTGTTCACAGGGTCGCTATGAATCCTAGGCAACCCAATAGCCTAGCAACATGCTGATTTTCATGTGATTTAGAAAATAAAGAACTCATTTCTAATGAAGAATTTCTCAGATGCTGCAGTTTCAGATGAAAGGAAAAGAGACCTGTGTTAGTCTGCAGTCTCTTGAATAAGCTGGAGAGTTGCTGCACAGATAGGGTGGCATGTGGAGTGGTATGTGGAATATTGGCATAATGCAAAGTCTTGATTTGTAATTAGATGAGAAATTATTACCTCCCTTCTAGTCTGCCTCTCTTTTATGTGAGTCCCCCATTAATGCATCTTACAACTTTAGAAGTGTATATTACCTTATGTGACTTTGATTACCGCCACCAGAGCCCAGCTGGTGCATACATGAGGAAAATACTAGTTTGTAGACAAACCAAAAATAGACTGCGTGGATATGGAATGAGATAGAAACAAACTCTCCACTGCAGGCCCAGAACATCCATTAGCTTGGAAGCCAGACAAGTAGATTTATGGTCTAATCTTCCTTATTCTGTGACATTCAGTTTAATGAATGTCCCTGATCTGCCTGCCACCCTACTCACGTTTCTAATGTGCTCATAGTCCCCTAACGTAATCATGATCATTTGCAATTACAAATGTCCTGTTATCAATTAATTTGCAGTTCACCAGTAACCATCTGATTATCTCTTTAACAAGGCTGCATTGGCATGGTAATTACATAGAGAGTAATTATCATGTAATTGCACATAATTATTTGTACCTTAAGTGCTTACATGATTAAAATATTTCTGGTCAAATAAAAAGTAACCAGAGGACTAAACTTTTTTGGAAACTAGGAAATGTTGCTTGCTTGTCTTCTTTGCATAAAATAGAGCTGTCTTGATGACATTGACATAATACCCCGAAGAGGGTGACTTGGGAAGGAGAGGAGAGACTTGGGTTTCATTAGTAGAATTCCTTGTACATGCCATGAAGTTGAGATAATAAACGTTCGCTTCCAGCATGGGTGAATGCTTTCCCTGTGGTAGCTGGGACAAAAAAATAGAACCCTATTAAGAGTATACACTCTGAATGTCATTGGGGAAAATGTGTTTTCATGTCCAGAGCTGCGATTAGCAATTTTACATTCAACTTTTCTTTTTATCCTAGTGCTCTTTTGCTTTTCAGAACTTTTAATATTCACCTACGCAGTGTGCAATTTCACTTTCAAGGGCTATTTCCACTCCGATGAAGTTCAGACTATATGGCGAAGGGGGCTGGGCTGGTATAGCACATGCAGGATTTGAAAAGGATCTTTCAAATATTAATTCAGACATCCATTAGAGAAAAATTATATATAAATGCTGTCCTTTAGAAATACAATGTGAGTCACATATGTGGTTTTAATTTTTCTAACAATCCTATAGGTAAGACTTTTAATATTAAAGAAGGTGAAACCAAGTTTCTCCTCGGAGGCAAGGATTTTGTAGCTCCTCACCTATTCTGTCCCTGTGGTCAGGAGGGATCCATCTTTGTAGAAGGATACCATGCTTAGAAGGGTGGAGGGACAGTGCAGGAGAGGAGGAACTGGATGAGATGGATTGACGCAGATGGGTAACGCAGGAAGGTGTGTCAGAGACAGTGAGACTGACTCAGGCAGTGCAAGCTTCATAGCTGTTGTACTTAGGGTCGTTAGAAGTTGCAGGCAACTCAATGACACAAAGCATCAACAGCAGCAGTTCATTTAAAACCATATTTCAGCAGGCCATCAATATAAAATTGCTCATTAAATACGTTTTTATACTTATCCTTTGAAATAATAATATTTTATTCTTGAAACTCATGTCAGTTGAGTTTGGCCCACATCTCAAGTACACACGTGGCCTTCATGAGTCCTGACGGGCAGGCTTGCTCCATCATCCTACCTGACTGCATCCAGGTGGAGGGAACATCGGAGCTGTAGTAGTTCCCCTGATAAAGGATGAGGCTGCTCGAAGGAGTGCCAGCCCCCACGTTCCCCGGGGAGAGATGTGCCAGTCAGCTTCAGTGAAGATTCCCAGCCGTGGAAACCAGGGAGGCAGTTCTGCTGTGCCCGGCTCTGTCACTGGACTGGAATGGACGTGGGGACAGGCAATCCTGACGTTCAGAATGATGGATTTATAGACACTCGCACTTACTCTTAAACCCACAGCCCACTCTCTCTCTTGCTTGAGCGGGTTCTAATTCATGCTGCCCCTCCAGTAGGTCAATTTTTGGGTAAATATTTTTCAGAGACTGCCATTTTCCCACGGAAGGGCTGATTGACTAACTTGAACCTCTGAACTTTCCATTGGCAGCTCAACATGTGAGGCACTGTTACGTCTCTAAGGAGTCCCTTTGATGTTGTTCCATTGAGTTGGAACTGACCCATAGAAGACTCTCCAGCATGTTTTCAGAGATAGTTAATCACACAAGAGGAGACGGCCTGTCTTTCTCCTGAAGAGCTCCTGGTGGATTTGAACTGCATGCCTTCAGGATTACAGCACAGCTTCTTACCACTAGGCCACCAGAGGGTCCCTAGGAGTCCCTTTAATGTTGTGTAAATTTGTCTCACATTGAAACAAGTGATATGAGCCTACAGAAACCATATTCTTCATAATCACTTTCTCTTGCTGTATAAACCAACTTTAAATCTATGAAAAAGATCTGATTTTTTTCTTAGGCTACAGAGAAACCCAGGCACTTACCTACAAAATTTTGCTTAGAGAAACTAAGAATGAGACCTGGTTGTAACCCAGGGCTACTTCATGGAATTTCCTGACTTACTACAGGGGTCCATCTAAGTAAGCCTGTTCTGACATCTGACAAAGTCAAATGTGTCTTTCCCCATAGTTTTTATGAATGTTGCCTTTTATTATCTCATCATTGTGTTTGTGAACATCACATAAAACCTACAGTTTAGCATTGGACTTGTTACATACTTTGTGTAAACAACAACAGAATAAATTATGTTTAAACTGGAAATTATCTGTATAAGAAATTGAAATAATAAAATAACCCCAAACTTGTAGTTGACATTTTAATTTTTACTTCCCCCCTGCCAGTTACATTTCTTCCAGTCTAGGAGAAAATCAAATCCAACGTAATATTCCATTTTTAAATTGAAAGCATTTCTGGACAGGTAGGGATGGAAGTAGCATTGGTTCTCTCTGAACTGGGGCATTTACATGTGTTGTCCAGTTCAACAGAATAGAGTTGCAAGCCTCATTTTACAGATGACAAGTGAGGAGAAGCTGGGAAGTTTGACTTGGTGAAAGTCAAAGCAAACAGGTGAACTGGGACTCAAACGGCTCTCTCTGACAGCAAATCCTGTCTCATGGTTTTCAAATAAGAAATGTGTGTTGAGTCCACTCGCTCACTGCTGGCTGCCCGAGAGCGGTTTGGATGACCTGTTCTGCTCTTAAGTATTATGACTAGTTAGTGGCAAGAAATTTAGTAAGGAGTTTAATTCTTCGGATTACCGTTGGCTGCCCCCAGTCATTGAATTACGTTTCCTGATTCTGTTCCTTGCATTCGACTTTTCCTGACAACTTGCGCTGGCAAACGTAGATACAGGATAAACTGTCTTTTGTGGCATTTTAACCAAGTGTGTTGACACTCACGTGCACTTGTAGAAAGCGTCCCTTTGGGGAGAACTCGGGGACTGACAGGGGTGTCTTGGCAAACCAGCTGATTACCATTATAGTGGAAATTGACCTTGAATTGAAGAATTGTGTGCCAAAGTGATTGACAGAGTCAGTGAGACAGTCAAGGTCAAAGCGAGAGTGAATTGAGTGTGTGGCAGTGAGTGTTGACAGCTAAGTCATCTGTCAGATATTGCCTAGCCATCTGGTTACTGCCCACGATTAGACCGAACTCTGTTTACATCTCATTGAGGACATCCACACCGGACATGTGTTTGCACTTTATCAGCAAAGTGTGCTTTATCCTGACCTGCGACAGAAACTGGCTCTGCCTTGGAGGGGTCCTGCACAACCTGTGTGACCTCCAGAGCTAATTGACTTGGGAAATTGTCACAACCATGCTGTATTTTCTCATCATTTTCAAGCAACCAAGGCATTATTAAACGTGCAGCAGCTGCTGCGGGCGGCACACCTAAGTCGGTGTGCAGTCAGAGCCCAAACCTCTGCCACTGAGTAGAAACCTCCCTCAGGTCTCGGAGGTTGTGAATCTTCACGCTCAGACATTCCATCTCCCCCACAGAGCGGCTGGTGGATTTGAACTGCTGACCTTTTTTGAATAGCTGACATGTCACAAACTGTCCAATCAGGACTTACTCATGAACGAGTGTAGTTTCTCTTAAGAAAACACACGTGGCCACGCCAGCAGTTTCGGGACCTCCTAAATGTTTAAAGAGGGTGACCATTTTGTTAGTCGCATGTGAGTGTAGTTAAGAATCGAAGAAATGTCACTAATAAGTCATTACGTCATACATCATGCAACAGGTGACGTGCCTGAAAAAATGCACATTCATATAAAGTGCAGTGTGGTAAACATTTGGAGCTGTTTTAGGAAAACCTCATCAGCAGTATTCACAGGGAGGTGAGGTCACTTAACTTTGTGTACATTGGGCACGTGACCCCAGCTTCCCTGATGACCGAGTTTGGTCTAGTTGACCTGTGTCGGCTCAGAGATCAGCTCCTGAGGCCTCTCGAGGTTGGGACCTTTTAGAGCCGACTGTTAGGTGAGCTCTCACAGGTGACTGGCTGGTGACACACACCGCTGGTCGTGGCTGACAGCTGAATGCTGGACCGTGTGTGCCATCCAGGAACTGCTCCTGACCGATAGCCCCACATCGTTTCCCCTGTAACTTTGATGACTTTGTAAAGGATTAAATTTTAAGTGCAGCAGCTCAATAGCTTCTCAGGGAAGGTTTTCAAAAAGCCAAAGTTGCTTTTCCTTACTGATGGATTAATAGCCTTGCTGTTAATAGTATGTGTCAGATGAGCCTATTAAGAAGTAATTGTCTTCTTGATCACAGGTTAGGTGATTGCAGATAAAGACTAATCAGACAGAAATTCCTACCCTGAGAAAATGGAAGGAACACCAGTTCCGGTGGCACCATAGTTACATTTTCATATGCAAAACAGTACTACAGAAGCACATCATCGGAGCCAATTTCCAATAATAGCTCATGTATCATTATTTGTTCTTTTGCAAGAATAAGCACTGAATGGCTTCAGGCATTGCAGAAACCACAGCAAATCCATTGTCGCAGTGGAGGATTCTTGAGAAACAACAGAACCACTGGGTTCTAGCAAAGTGTCACTTTGTCATCCATTACATAATGGTCCACCGTATTAAAGGAGCCTGTTTGGATAGCCCTGCGGAGGCTGGAGTTCTCAGCCAGGACACCAGGTGGTGTCTGCTTTAGGAGGTGCCAGGGAGAGAGAGCCAGCGGTCAGTTCTGCTGCCCATTTTTTTTACCTGAGTGATAAGTCAGTCTGCCCAGCGACCTTTCTCTCTCTCTGTGTTGATGTTGCTAGTCAGTGGCGGAGCTCTCCATTAGTAAAGAAGACTTAAAATCAAGCTGAAATGAAATTGTTGATCACCTTTAGTAAGATCTGACAGTCATTGTTTAGTAGGGTGGTTTCCTTTGCTTCCCTGAGCAGTCAGGAGTCAGTATTTCACACGGCTTTGTATGTTTGTGATGAACCATGTGGACCAGCGTTGATGTGTTAACTGCTGTGTGCAGCTTGTGTGTGGCATGAATCGTTGGAGAGAGTGTTTCCAATCATGGAGTGACTAGCCAGCAAGCCATTGAGTATGTAACGCAAGTAACATTTACAGAACTATATTCCCCCCTGTAATTTGATGAATGTCGATGTGTGAGTGAGCTATTTTTCAAGCAAAACTTTCCATGATTTTTTTTTCTTGGTCCAGAACTAGCACTTCTGAGATAAAGACATAAACCCAGCATATTTATTTTTTCCTCCTAAATGATTTTGTTCACCATAAAAATGAGTGTTCCTAACAGATGTTAGCTCCTTTGTCCTGGATTCCACTGAGCAGGCTCTTGGTGTTTCCAGCTATGGGAAACAGGGTAAAAGTATTGGATGAAGCTTTGCTTGCACCTGGCGGGGAAGAGACCATTTTCACTCTAATTCTGCTTAGAACTCCTTCAATGCATTTGATCTTTCAAGATGTCCTGGGTTGCACCTTTAGAATATACCAGGAGTAAGAACTACTCATGATACATGGCTGGTACCCTCATTAAGAGTCAAAGACAACTTTGAAAACTTGTCACTTTTATACTGTATTACAGCTGTGATTTTATCTATCTTTAAAAATATATGTCTTAGATATCTATATCTAATCACCCCTCTTTCTATATCTATCTATCTATCTATCTATCTATCTATCTATCTATCTATCTATCTATCTATCTATCCATCTATCCATCCATCCATCCATCCATCCATCCTTCCTATCTTGTAGAAGTCTACATATCTTCCCGGCATCATTTGTTTTTAAATGGATCTGTCCTGGATTTAGGCAACTCAGGTGATTGAGTGCTGACACGAAGGCTCATGGTTCAACTCCGCCAGCTGCTCTTTGGGCAGCCTCTTCCCATGTGATTTATAGTCTCGGACACTCACTGGAGGGTCCGCTGTGAGTCAGTTCCTTTGCAGGGGCAGTGATATGGAGTTGAGGATTTGGGTAGTGGGGAACCCATCACTCTTAACTACCAAACTCTTAGAGTCTCCTTCTAAACTCACTACTGTTGAGTTGGTTCCACTCACAGTGAAGTGCTGTGGACCTGGCCACTAAGGTGCCTTTTTTAGAGAGTAGTTGGAGTTATGTTGGGTAATGGTTTTGATCTGGTCTCCATCCCACCTGAAGCTACTTATTCTGTGGATAGTTTTCTGATGATTATTTTCTAATTTCTAGAAGTCAAGACCACTGTTGAGGTCCTACTATTAGAAAAAAGGTAAAGTTTTTAAATTATTTGGCAGTGGTACTGTGTCTACAAATGAGATCCAGGCATATAACAGATTTTTAATACTTGTAATTTCATTAGTAAGGAGATGTTGTTGTTGTTGTTGTTATGTGCTGTCGAGTCACTTGCGACTCATAGTGACCCTATTACCCCAGTCACTGAATCAATCCACCTCATAGAGGGCCTTCCTTCCCCTCCTATGCCGTCCTTCCACCCTCCCAAGCATGATGTCCCGCTCCAAGGACCAAATGTCCAAAGTATATTAGATGGAGCCTCAGAATCCTTGCCTCCAAGAAGTTTAACCCTTTCCAGAATGAATTTGTCTTTTTTCCTAGCAGTCCATGGTACACTCAATACTCTTCTCCAGCACCACAGCCCAAAGGCATCAATTCTCCTTCTATCCTCCCTAGTCATTGTCCAACTCTCTGATGTATAACAAGTGATAGCAAAGACCATGGCCTGTGTCAGATGCACCTTAGTCTCCAGAGAGACACCGTTGCTCTTGAGTAATTTGGAGAGGTCCCTAACAGCAGACTTTCCCACTGCAATACGTCTTTTAATTTCCTGGCTTCTGGTGCTAGAAGTGTTGACTGTAGAGCCAAGCAAACTAAAGCTGTGAACAGTCTCAATCTCTTCACCATCCATCCTGATGCTGCCAATTGGTCCAGTGGTGAGAATCTTTGTCTTCTTGACATTGAGCCTCAATCCATATTGGAGGCTGCAGTCATTGACCTTTTTGTAGCAAGCGCTTCAGATCCTCCTCTGTTTTGCAAGCAGGGTTGTATCATTGCATTACGCAGATTGTTGATAGATCTTCCACCAATCTGAAATCAAGCATAGAATCCTGTCTTTGCCTTGGTTTACTGATTTTCTGTAATTTAGTAGTGAATCCATCTTTGCCCATAGCTTCCAAATCTCATCTTATTTTAGGCTCTGTGAGTCCTGTGGTACCTGTGACAACCATCCTATCATAAATTATTTCTTTAACTCACAGACAAGTGGCCTGCCTTTGTTGAATTGTGTGACTACATCCTTTTGTGGTCGTTGGGTTCCACTGCGCTGGTTCTAACGCAGAGCAGCGTGACAGTAGAATGGAGCTCTGCCCAGTCCTGTGCCATCCTCCAGCGTGTGTCGGGTTCATTCTGGCAGCCGCTGTGCCGTCCATCACACTGAGGGCCATTCTCTTTGTCACTGACCCTGTATGTTAGCCAGCCCTTTTCTGCGCACTGGAACCTCCTGAAAACATGTCTGTTGTACATGAGATGAAGTCTTACTGTCTTGGTTCATAAGGAGCGTTAAGGCTCTTTGTTTCTTTGGATATGAATTTGTTCTTCTGTCAGTTCACAGGGTCTTCAATACTTCCCCCCAGCATCACAAATCTAAGGCTTCATTTCTTCTTTTGTCGTTGTTCGGGGTTCAGCTTTGGCACACATATGAGGTGACTGAAAATCCCATGGCTTCAGCCAGGCACACCTAAGTCCTCAAAGAGACATCTTTAATTTTTTAACATTTTGAAGAGAGATTTTGCAGAAGATTTACCACATGGAGTAAATCCGTGGTTTGATGTCTTGACTGATGTGAGTTAAGTCTTTGCTCTGCATATCATGGCTTTCTTATTGGTCCACTTGTCAAGATTTTTGTTTCCTTAATGTGCAACTGTAATCCATACTGGAGACCATACAGTCTTAGCTCTTCTTCCTCAGTAGGTACTTCAAGTCCTCTCTACTTGCAGAAGCAAGTTTGTGTCGTCTGCAGACTGCATATTGTAAATGAGTCATTGTCCAAGCCTGATGTTGCATTCTTGTTTATATAGTACAGATTCTTACTCAGCATACAAATTAATTAAATAAGGCTAATAGATACAACTCTCTGATAGGAAGGATAGAAGGAGAATTGATGCCTTTGAGCTGTGGTGCTGGAGAAGAGTATTGCATATACCATGGACTGCCAAGAAAACAAACAGATTTACCCTAGAGAGGGTTAAACCAGGCTGATCCTTGAAGGCAAGGATTCTGGGGCTTGTCTGACATACTTAGGATATGTTGTAAGGAGAGACAGGTCCTTGGAGAGGAACATCATGCTTGGGAGGGTGGAGGGACAGTGCAGGAGGGGAAGACCCTCTATGAGGCGGATTGATTCAGTGACGGGGATAATCGGGATGGGAGTGTCAGAGACAGTGCGATTGGCACAGGATAGAGCAGGGTTTAGGGCTGTTGTACATAGGGTTGCTATGAGTTGCAAGTGACTTGACGGCATATAACAACAACAACTACAAATAGATACAATGACACACACCTTTCCTGATTTTAAACCATGCATTGTGCCCTTAATGACAATCTAAAATTTAGAGGAAAAGGTGAATTCTTAAAACCAGTACTCTTTCTTCAGATGAAAAGAGGATATTGGACATTCCATAAGCAACCACTTGTATGCTGAAACTGCGTAAAATATTGCAGAATGAGTATAAGGATGCAGGAGGGGTGAGAGAGGTTGGAAGTAGAGGGATGTAGATGTACAGGGGGAAGAAGGGAGTAATCAAGGGAAATTGCAAGAATTTGTATTAGAATTTTGTAAACAAACTAGTGAAAAAAAGATAAAGCAAAACATTTATCTATTTTATCTAATATATATATATATATATTCCATATGCATGTGGTTGAACTCTGAGAATTTCCTGGATGTGCTAGTTTCCCGCCCCTTTTGGTGCAGTGCTGTAACGTTTCTTCCCACAACGTTCCTTTACTTTCACAGTGAGCCATTCATAGCTCATTCCATCAGTTGTCAGAAGAGGGTGAGATTCTATTCTAGTTTCTCTTCTCTACTGGTGCTTCTGCTTAATGTATCAGAAAACATGTTCTAAAAACAAGATTACAAATTGTTAAAACACTTTGAAGATTATTACTGAAGACACAGTATAGTAAATATGAGGCAATATTTATGTTAAACATTGAGCATATTTTCTTTCTATTTTTCTCTGTGAATCTCTTACTATGCTGTAAAATAGTATGCTGCTGCTGTTGATGATATGCTGTAGACTTGGGACTGACCTATAGCTGACCCTCTGGTGAGTTTTCAGAGACAATTAATTGTGTGGGAGGAGATTGCTTGTTTTTCTCCCACAGAGCCACTGGTGGCCTCGAACCTTGTGCCTTTAATGTTGCAGTGCAGCATCTTGGCACTGGACTACTAGAGCTCCCTATATAACAGTATAAATATTGTAATAAACTTTTTCAGTTTTTCCAGAATTTTTTTTGTTGCAAGACAGAAATTAAAGATTTCTTGTTATGTAATATTTGGAAATAATTGCTATTATTATTATGTTACAATATGTAATGGTATTGCATACAGTAAACATATAGAATGATAAATATATATATTTAATTATATCAGCTAATGCATAAGAGCAAGGATGTAATTTTAAAGACTAAGGTGTGCTGAATGCAAAACATGGTATGTTTCATTGCTTCCTGTGCATCTGAAAGTTGACCAGAGAATAAGGATGACAGAAGAATGAATGCCTTTGCATTGTAGTTTTGGAGGAGTGTAATGAATATCACATGGACTCACAAAAGAGCAAATCTCTCTTGGAGGACGTTCACATACGGTTCTCCTTGATGAACTAAGACAGTGATGGTGAAATTTCATTTTACATACTTTGGCCTTGCTAAGAGGGGCCAGTCCTTAGAAAAAAGGTACCATGTTGGGAAATTGAGAACGTCTGTTAAGAAGACCCTCAAGTGAGATAGATTGACACAGTGACTGCAGCAATGGGATCAAATATGTCAGATAAGGACAGTGCAGAATTGGGCATGGTTTAGATCTGTGGTTCATTTGGTTCCTGGGAGGTGTAGTCTACTTGAGTCATAAATGACTCAGTGATTCTATGAATGAAAGACCTTCACACCTGTATAACTTCCATCCTTTCTCCAGGTTCGTAGGGTTTCTGGAGGTAAGCTATTTCGGAAGTGGATGCCATTCCTGCTTCAAGGCTTGTTTTAATCAGGAAGCTCCACCAAACACTGTCCACCACGGGTAACCATTATCGCATTTGACACATCAGTGTCAGAGAGTTCAGCATCACAGCAACCACAAGTTAGCTCTGTACAGTAAATGGTGCTATATTATTTAGAAGAATATTTGACCAAAAACAAAACTAGGCCCGAGGGCCATAGGCCACAGGGTCCAAAAGCCTTTTTAAATAGGAGGCTGAACAAAATCAACTCACACCCAGGGGTGAGTAAACATTGACCTTAATCCTCACCAGAACCAGAAAACAAAATTCTTTTGGATCCAGCTGCTCCAGATGACTTTCCAACCTGGATTTCAGCCCCATACTTGGGACCAAAAGTCTTTTTAAATGGGAGGCTGAGTAAAATCAACTCATGCCCAGTGGCAAGTTAACATTCCAACATAATTCTCACCAGAACCAGAAAACAAACCTCTGTGATAGAGTTAGTAAAACTGGACCAAAGTGTTTTTCATTAAGGCCAGCTTGATATTCTTGCCTCTCTGTGGATTCAGCCACGATTCCTGGCTTCTGTGATGGGAGTCTAAATTCCTTCATGAACATGATTGTTTAATAACATATTTGTTCTCTTGTTTCTTGGCTTGCTGATGTTGTTAATGCTGATTGCCTTTGAGTCGAGCATGACTCATAGCGACCCTAGAAACAAAAGGCCTGAAGCCCCTCTACAACTATCGATATTTATCAAAGTTCATAGAGTTTCCTGAGGCATTGTTGTTTAGGAAGTGGGTGCCACTCCTGCTTCCAAACCTGTCATAGCATAGATTTCTGTATTAGTTGCCTAGAGGTGCTATAATTAGTTGCCTAATACTAGTAACTAGTACTCTAAATACTGGTAACTAGTACTCATATGCCTTCAGAGGGCATATGATAATATAAACTTAAGATCACACTGTTCTGGGAACTAAAAGTCCAGAACTAGAACTCTAGTCCAGAGTGTCCTGACCATGGTGCTGTCCTCTGAGTGTTTGGTGAGCGACGTCATTCTGTACTTCTTTTCTCACCCCTAGTGACTGATCCTTGATGTTCTTGGACTTGTGGAAGTATCTCCCTCTGTTGCCGCAGGGCCATCTTTCTCTGTCCTTTCACTGAATTTTCTTTTTGATAAGAATACAGCTCCTATTGGATTGATGGTAAGTGTTGTCGAGTTGAGTAGAACTCATTGACTCCTAGTTGTGCTATGAACAACAGATCTGAACCTTGTCCAGTTAAGACCTACCAACTTAACAGATAATTTTTACAAAAACCCTGTTTTTGAACCAGGTCACCGTCACAAATATTAGTGTCTATACTTCATTCAACATTTATTCTTCTGGGACTAGAATTCAGTCTATACAGGCTTCCTTATTTGTTCAGTCATCTTTTATTTGTTCGATAAAGAAGGTGTTTATTGAGCTTCAACTATAGTGCAATGTGAAGCTCTGGTGGCCTAGTGGCAAGAAATTGCACTGTGTTCTCAAAGGCACATGGTTCGAGGCCACCAGCTGCTCCATGACAGAGGGATGGACAAACTCCTTCCATGCAATTTACTGCCTCAGAAAACTTGCTGGAGGGTCAGCTATAGGTTGGCTCAGACTTGGTTGTAAACAGCAACTGTAGTGCAAGTCATTGAGTTATTTTTATTTCTTTATACTATTTTTCATCCATTCATCGTTTAACTGCTACAGCAACAACAACAACAGTGCTTACCAATGCCAGGTAACAGGGATTCAGACCAGGGAAGTCCTCGTGCATATGACCTCAGTGCTCTGAGCAGAGATCCACTTCTGATGTCTGGATCCTGACCTCTTCCACAAGCACACTGAAGCTCAGGATTTCCTGAATTGTTGTCTTTTAAGAGGCCCTTACAATTTAGCATCACTTCCCAAGCTTGCTCCTGGCTTTATCCTACTCTCTGTAGATTATTAGCATTGTTTTCTTTAGCTACAGTTATTGTCTGGATGTGGTAGAATGTATGGGCATATTTAAATGTAAATGTACTTCATTCTCATTTCTTCTTGGTTTGCTAGCTGAAAAAAAAATTAATGAAAGGGCCAGAAAGATATTTGAACTATCCTACATTTAACAAATGTTCCTTTTTAAAAAAACACACACAAAAAAAACAACAACAAAACCTGTCATGCTGGGAGAGGTAGAAGGAGGTCATTGAAAGAGAGAAAGACCCTCAGTGAGATGGATTGACACAGTGACTGTGACAGTGACCTTGACCATGGCAGAAATCATGAGGCTCTCACAGGTTGGGGCAAAGTTCTGATCTATCCTTCATAAGGTCACAGTGAGTCGTGATTGACTCTGTTGCACCCAACAATAACAACATTGTATGTTAAGAATGCCAGTCTTACGCAAAGATGAACATTCATGGGTACACAGCATTTGGAATCGAGGCTGTGCCGTGCTGCACGCCTTCTCCTGAGGGAGCAATGCAGTGCTGCACGCGTTGTCTTGAGGGAGCAGTGTGGCTGACGTTTCAGCTTCACCACCTGGGGTGCTTGATTGGTGATGAATTCATACCGAGCCATGAAGCTGTAATTCTGTCCGACAAGAAGGCAGATGTACTTATCTTCCTCATAATGCTCTTTTTAGCATTGGAAAATCTTGGGTTTTCTCTACTGGAATGGCTCTCAGTTTTATCATCTGAAATACATACCTTCTTATATCATCATGGGGCGGGGGGAGAGAATAGTTTCTCCACTTAAATGTGAAGAGAAAGTAACTCATTGAATTCAGAATGATGTCAGTGCTCCATCATCGGCTGTGATTCAGCCCTAGTGCAGAAAGACTATAAAAAAGTCTTTGTATCATAATGGTCTTCACTAAATCCACAATAATATTCCTTAGGATTATGAAATTATGAAGGAATACACTATCTCAGAGTCATGGAATTCTTGTTGTAATTGAGTCCCCAGAAAATTTTCCTTCTGAGTATCCATATTTATAAATAGCATTGGCACTCTTAATTAATGAAGTGAGCCAAGCAGAAAAAGAGAATATACAGTCAAAGCAAGAATGAACCTCTCCTGCCACTGCCCATCCCCTACTCATCAGGGACCCGCGTAGAGTAGACTGGAGACTGAAATGTCTTCATTTTGCATTTCATTTACAACGCGATTTCTGTCCACGCTGCCCTTTACACTTTGAGAACCAGTTCTTATCATTTTAGTCATTCCTGTTACAGATCCCAGGTTCTTTAATTATGCTGATCACAAAGATGCTATTTTATGTTTGCATCTTATTCGGCGGTTGCTCTGGTATTCCAAATGAGGGTCACACTGGCAGCTTTCACCACAGATGACAGGTATTGTTGTGAGGAAGTACACACACGAATCACAGTGTAATCACTCAGACTAGAAAGAATTGTGTCTCGGGGCTGTGTAGCCCATGGCCAAGAGATGTTGGAATAGCTCAGGCAAACGCATAAGCAGTGTGATTAGTTCAGAATCCCAAACTGGTAGTTTCCCCTCACTTGACATTATCAATCCCAACTTCCTAAAGGCCCGAGTGTTGACAGCCTGCAATTTACTGAGATATGTATTGACTTCTGCTTTCTTGAAGATGGAGCCTAAGCCAACTTTGTAGGTGGAGAAGTCCATGGCCCTGCCTTCTACTACTTTCATTACCACTGTTTCATATGCGTGGCACTCTTTTGGCATTTCTCACATGTGCTTTTAAAAATCATGTGAGTGTGTAACTGACCCATAGACTATGAGCTTTCAACCGTACTACTCAGACTTCCCTTCTACTCCCCGTGTCTGATGTATTTCTATTTCTAAACATTCTTAATGAATCAAGAGCTTTGAAATTATTTTCTAGTGTGTTGGAAAGAGCCGTGTGGATTCTGAGTTCATGAACCATATTTCATGCTTGTATTCAGCATTCATTCATTCAGTGTCTACTCAGTGTCAGCCTTTGACGTGGTGGCCGTAGACCAGGGAGCACAGCAGTCAAGCTATGCACAAGCAATCCACTCTCCTGGTTTTGATTGTTACTGGAGAGACAGGCAGAAAATAGAGTGAGTTACTCTCTGCACCTGTACCTGTGATCGGCCTTGGAAATAGGGACTTTGAACATATGCTTAGTTCATTTAGTCTCATACTTGGATACTCTGAGTCCTAACCCTACATGACAATTGTTCATTGAAAAGACGTGGAGAGGCAGAACACATAAAGCCACATGAGATAGATCTACACAACAATGAATGTGTCTGGCTGCTGGTAACAGAGACAAGAACAATAGAATCGTTCCCTTGAGCCTGTGTTTCTTGGAGCATATAGCAGTGTTGACAACTAAATTGCAGACTGGCAACCTTGAGAACTCCAGCCCAGTGAGTTTCTACTGTTTGTAGCTGCCTGCTTTGTTACAGCAATCTTAGGAAGCTAATACAATATTTAACTAATCGAGGAGTGCAAAAACAAAAAATGGAACCTGTGGAAGTCATTACTTAAGTGTACTCAGCCAAGATTTGACGGAATTAGGCATGAAAATCGGGGAACTGACATTCATGGAAGAGGGAGAAGTTTCTGGAAATGCACATGCTCTGTGGTGGAAATGAGCTTGTTGTCTTCCAGAAATATACAGAAAGTCAATGTGGCCAGCGGGCTGGATGAGGCTGAGGGATCCACAGGTCGAGAGTCCCTAAAGTGTAGTGGGGCGGCTTTGGGGGCTTTATCTAGCTAATTCCATGATTTGATAGGTTTTAAAACTATCTCCTACGTGGTACATATAGAAAAGATTCAAGAGAGAAGGAGTAGTAGGAATCCTAGATAGAAAGTTGTTACACTTGCTCAACAGAGGTGCATTTGGGTAGCAGAGCGAGCGATGGGCATTGATTTAGGATACATTTGAGCTCAGTTCTAGGTTGCATGCTGGGTTTTGCAAAAGGAGCGGGGGACAGTTTATTTAACAATCACATACCAAAAAGAAATTTAAAGTTCAACTGTTTCAAAAGGTAGACACTGATCAACCCATGGTATTGAAGGAAGGACTCTTAGGTTGCATTGAAGACATTGGTAACAACAAAGTTGTAGAGATTGATGGGATAGTGGAGGTATTTTAACAAGCAAGTGAAAAACCAGAAGTGTTTATACATCTATGCCAAGTAATTTGGAACCTCACCAGCTAATTGGAAAGTGTTAGTACTTGTGCTCATTCTAAGTCAAACAGAATGTGGAAATTATAGAATAATATCAGTAATACATACAAGTGAACTTTTACTGAGGATAAATAAAAAATTTACTGCAGCATTGTATTATTAGGGACTTTCAGAACTACAAGCAGTTCAAAGATACTATAGAATAAGAGATATCATTGCTAATTTCACATTAATTTTGACTGAAGACTGAGAATACAAAAAATATGTTTACCTATGTTTTATTGACTGTTACTGACTAAATATATTCATCTCTGTTGATCATAAAAAATTATGGATAACATTAAAAAATGGGAATTCCAGAATATTTATGTATAAGAACCTGTACATATACTAAGAGGTGTTTGTTGATGATTGCTGTCAAGTCGAGCATGACTCATAGCCACCCTAGAAACAAAAGGCCTGAAGCCTTTCTATAACTATCAGTATTTCTCCAAGTTGATAGTTTCCAGGGGCATGTGGTTTGCAAAGTGGATGCCACTCCTGCTTCCAAACCGGTCTTAAACTGAGAGTTCCACTAAACATGGTCCACCGTGGGCAGCCGTTATGACATTTGACCTCCCCAGTGGCACAAGGTTTGGCATCACAGCAACCCAGATTACCTTAGTATATCAAATTGACAGAGGAGTGCTGTTCAACTTAGAAGAATGTTCCTCCCAAAGAAAATAACGACGCTAAACCCTCAGGCCCAACCGTTTTTTGTTTTTTTTTTTTTAAGGTCTTTTTTTTCCCTTTTTTTTTTATTTTAGGACCTGTCAAATTACTGTCTGCAATGACTTTTCCATTTTACAGCCCCAGTAGTAACAGTTTAGAGTTATTCTCCACATTCTCTCCAAAACTTGTCAGAATCAATTTTTTTACCATCACCGTCCTAGTAGGTATAAAATTTAAGAGAAGGATGGTCAGTCTCTTCCCATGGGATTAACTGACTCTGAAAACCCACCAGAGAATCAGCTATGGGTCATTTCTGACTTGATGGTAAACAGCAACAACAATAGATAAAAAACAGTGTCTGATTTGGGGTAGGATTCACATTTCCCTAAATGATCATGATAACATCTTTTATGTGTTTTTTGTGCATTATTTTCTTTGGAAAAACGATTTGAGAACTTTATTCATTTTTTCCCACGGAATTATTCATCTTTTTGTTATTGGATTCTAGTTTTTCCATATAGCTTTTGGAATTTAATCCTTTGTCCGATACATAGTTCCCAGTATGTTCTCTAATCCTTTGATTTGTATCTTTAGTTTTTGGGGACTATTCCCTGATGCACAATGGTACTTCATTTTGATGAAATTAACTTAGAAAGAAAACATTTGTGTCAAATTTCTGTTGACTCAGCTGGACCTGCTTTCTGTAGATTGTATAAATGGTTAATATCTTTGGCTGCTTACCAAAGGTTGGCATTTGATTCCACCCAGAGATAAGTTGGAAGACATTCCTGATGACCTACTTTCAAAAAGTCAGTCATTGAAAACCTTCTGGACCCTAGTCCCACGCTGATAGACATGGGGCGCTGGGAGTCAGAATCACAAACATTACTGGAGTTTAGATGTCCTTGTTTATATCCACTCCATATTCCCTTTGACCTACAGTTATCAAAATTTTAATTTGTGTTGTATAAAGAAAATTTAAAATCACAAAATTCATTGCACATCCACATCCTTCTGCTTCCAGCCTCTCCCACCCTTCCTGGATCCTTATACTTATTTTACAATAATGGTTTTATACAATATTTATCCTTATGGGACTAAGTTAGTTCACTCAGCATAATGTTCTCCAGTCCCTCCCAAGTTAGATAATAATTTACAAAGTAATTGCTCATGTGTCCTGCATAGTATCCCATTGTGTGAATGTACCATAATTTCTCAATCCATTCATTTGTGGTTGGCCATTTGGGCTGTTTCCATGTTCTTGAGATGGTGAATAATGCTGCTATGAACATTGATCTCAGATTGTGCTCATTTCTCATATGCTCAGGGTCTATTCCAAGTAGTGGAATAGCTGGGTCATATGGAATTCTATGTTTAGCTTATTGAGGAAGTGCCAAACTGTCTTCCAGAATGGTTACACTGTTTTACAATCCCACCAGCAATGTATAAGAGTTCCTTTCTCACCACATCCTCATTTGAAGTAAACTTTTTGAGGAGAAAGTGGTATAAAATATCAGTGAGATTGTGCCACTTTATTTTCCCCCTGAAAAGTACCAGGGGAGCTAATTAAAGAAGCTACAGAGAGAAAGCGAGCGAGCAGGGGAATTAGAAGAGTAGCCAAGTGTGTGTTTCTTCGTCCTTATCACGAAACACCTGCCCTGTGTACTCTGCACCCAGCTCTTGTTAGTGACCTTCCACAGAAAAGGGGCCCTACCCTGCAGGAAGTTATGTCTGAAAATGAGGGGAGCAAGGACGTCTTACCTGCAATTAGCTCTGAGACTATGCCGTATGTTGAGTGTCTGAAAAACTAACACACACGCACACACACAAACACACACCCCTGACTCAATGACTTCTTAATGGAGTACAAGATAATGCTGGAAGGAGTCTAAAATATTTAACCAGCAGTAAATATTCAAGGCAGTCATTTGAAGTAATCAATGGCTGGGTGAATGCATGCATTAACTGGTGCAAAAAAAAAAATCCCTTAATCAACAGATCAAATAAACAAGATGAACATTCAAAATGCAGAATTGGAAATATAGAGAATTAGCAAAGATGTTAATTGCATCCAGGTACTTTCTTCCTGTAGTCACTGACTAAACACTCGCTGAAGTTTGAGTAAAAGTAACCAGTGGTCTGAAGATTTCTTTTCCTGAAGGACCTGCTTACAAAGATGGGATGACTGATGTACATCCATATGGAACAGTCAGTTGTACCCTAGAATAAGTTGTGGGAGGTGATCTCACTGTTGAAAGCTGTGAGAATCCTTCAGCTGGTGGGTGCTGCTGGACAGAAAGGGGGAGTTTTCTTTATAGTCTTTACAGCTCAAAAGTATCCCCCTCTTTACTCCGTTCAGACAGTGCGTGACAGAATCCATCAATTAACCAGCAACATTTGTCATAATGAGGTGAAACTAATTTGTGTTCATTAAGAATATCCTTAACTATCTTCCTAAACTCCCTACTTTGAAATACCCTACACTTTATGCTATATATAAAATAAAATAAATATTTTAAAATAGTTTCAGCTTATAAAGTGTCTATATTCATTATCTTCAGCCAGGAGAACAAAGTTCTAAAACCATCTAAGTAGAGCTGTTAGTTAGAACCAGAAATTCACAGATTTTTCTTATGGTTTTTGAGAAAAATTCTATTTGTCTGATCACAGCTTTTGTTTCTTCCTCTGATGTTAGTAGTTATTAAACACGTCTTCATTCTGAAGGATGCATGTAGGTCTTGAAATATTTGCTGGTTTTGACAAACACGGTTTGTTTTCTCGACCTCCTGACCACAGTCTGCGAGCCCAGTGAGAGTTGCACTGCACACTCGGAAGACTCACGTCCCTGGAGGCGTGACTCCACCATTCGCTCCTGGGGAGAAGATGGACAACCTCCTACAGCCTTGGAGACTCACCGGAGGGTCTGTATGAGTTGGTTCCTTCTCAGCAGCAATGTGTTTTCCTTAATTTGAGTCTGTACTGAAAGTCACAGGACAGTCAGCTTCGTATGACTTTGCTTATGCTTTCCGTGGGAATATGTGGCAGTTAGGAGTGTTGGCTCTAATTTCACCCTTGTTCACAGGTACCTGTGTAGCTTTCTGTGGGTGACCCCCTTGAGGTACACACTGGATGCAGAAGAGAAGAATCAAAGCTGAGTGGGTGTGAAGCCCGAGAGGAGTGTTAGGACCTCACCAAAGACATATCGAGTAGCCATTTTTTCAATCTTGATATGATGGATGGTACCGTCAATGTTTAAGCATCATTGATCATTCATTCCCTTCAATTTGCAGACTGTAGACACTTAAGGTTCAGAAAGAATAAGCAGTTTGCTCAATGTCACGTCGCTCGGTAATGTTGGAACCGGAATTTTAAATAAAATCTGCTGAAACTCAAAATTCCTTTTTGTTCAGTGGGAATTGACTTATCTGACCCTCCAAGAGGTTTTTGAGGCTGTGAATTGCATGGAAGGAGATTGCTCATCTGTCCTTCACAGACGTGCTGGCGATTCCAACCATCAAAACACCGTAAAATTTACTGAGATCCACCCTGCAAGCCCCCACTTTCATTCTCCTATTTCGTTAGATGCTTTAGACATCTGAAGGCTCTCTGGGGGCACCGTGTTGTACTCTTAACCTAAAGTTCAGTGGTTTGAATTCACCAAGTGCTCTGGAAACTCTGTGTACGAACAGTGCTCAGGCCTTCCGTTCATAGGGTCGCTATGAGTCATCTACGACTCGACGGCACCTAACAACAACAACAACATGTGATATTAATATTGTTTGATAATTTCTACATTCTGTTGAGTCACCTTTCTTGGGAACAGTTACAAATAGGGATTAGGTTAGTGATATGTGTAAATGATTTGCACGATTCAGGAATCTCTACAAGCTACTTAACTGTTTACAGTAATCACAGACAAGTCACTTAAACTGTGTACTATCTGGGGCTTTTTTCTCCTCTTAATTAAACAGCCATGGTGAGAATCCCAGAAACAGCATTAGTGAGAGTCCTTTAAAATGCTTCATAAAAAAGAAAAGTTTGTGATACTTTATTAGTATTTTAATGAGGCCATAGCTTATCATTTTAACAGTTAAAGTTGACCTTAATGTCATTGTTTTTATCTAAAGAACCCTAGTAGCTTGGTAGTTCAAGTAACTCAGCTGTCAGCACACAAGTTTGCTGGTTCTAATTCACCAGCTGCTTTGCAGGACAAGGTGAAGGCATGTGCTTCTGTAGAGACGGAAGCTGGAGTAGTTCAGGTGGCAGTTCCCCTCCTCCCGACAGAGTCACAGTAAGCTGGAATGAACTTCGTTCCAGCTGTGGTGCGTTGGTTTCCTCTAAACATCAGTGCATCACCGACGATGCTTTCCATTTACATCTCAGGGAGCAAGGGGTGGGGTTCATTTCTTTTCAACATCCTCATTTTTAATGGTTTTTGATGTGTAAAGGGATTTGGACTAAATGATTACCAAAGGGCTAAATTGTTCTTACCCCTAAAGGCGACACACATCACTGCCTCCTGTTTAATTGATGCACATTATGAATGAGATGCTGTGCAAAGTTCGACACTGATGAATGGGGTGCTGTATTGTGGTGGGACAGCAGCTATGATATGAATAATATCCAAATTCTTTACATCCTAAATCTCTCTCCTTTTTGTGTTGTTTCTAACACAAGTAGATGCCTGCAGAAGGGAAGTGGGGAAAACAGAATAGAGCCCCTCTGTTTTCCCAGGACTGTGACTAATGTAGAATTGCAGTGTTATTAACGCATTGTGATATTACGGGGCAAATTTCATCTTCCCTAATGCCACTCTGCTTCTCTGCTTCCAGTAACTAAAACGAACTGCCCTGGGCCTAGTTTGGCCTGTGTGAATGCAACCCTGAGTTGAGGCTTCCCTTATCTATCAGAGAGTTCAGGCGCTGAGTGAGTCCCTTAACCCAGCTTGTCACTCTGAGATAAAGGAGGGTGAAGAAGCCCATGGTGGACAGGGGCCTGAGCCTGCTGGGGCCCTTAAAACTCTACCCAGAGGAGCTGTGACCTAGTCGATGGTTTGGGAATTTCTAGTTCAGATCAGCAGCACTCATCCAGACTTGGAGACGGTTCATATTCCAAGATGACAGTTTAATAAGACATTGAGCTTAAGTACTTTATGTAGATAAGGAAACTGATACTTGTTTAAATCACCAGCCTAAAAGTTGCTTCGTCAGTAAGGACAGAATCAATACGTGTTCCACAATCTATAGTTAAGATTTAAAGCAAATCTCTTCAAATTTCTTTTATATCACTTTTAAATATATAATGAGTATCACTGGAAGGTTTGCATTTTAAAGATAGGAATTTAAGTTGTATTACATTAATATAACTTAGACTTTGTTACATTCTGTACTTAAGTGTATTTTAGAGAGTGCTTTTAAGAGTTTCTATTTCTTTAGTCTAGTTTGGGAGAAGGACCTGTGAACACTTGGAGGTGCAGAGAAGAGGTTAATTTTCAAGATCTTTGATGTAGACGCTTTAATAAATAGGATCTGTAAAATTCACGTTTCTTGATATATTCATTACTCAGCAAGGCATTGCATACATCTTTTTTTTAATTATTCACAAACTTCCAGCATCTTCAAATCTTAACAGCGAATTAATGTCTTTGATGCTATTACACACATTTAATTATTTTTATATGCAACTTCACAGAAAAGTGAGTTCTCTTTTGATCCTGAAAGTAGGTATTTCCTTTGGAACGGTGGGATTTCTTCATAGACTCGGAGTTTTGTACTATAGCGTATATGTAGTAGATGTTTGTTCTTAAAGATATCCTAGGACATCTCTCTGGATTTTAAAACTTTATGTCAACATCAAATTCACAGACACAGTTTTAAAACAAATAATGTTAAATGAAGAAAGACACAATTACTTTTAAAATGTGTGTCATTCTTCCACAGTTAGGGCACCAAGAGAAATGTTTGAGTGTTGATATTTTTGGATTCTCCAAGCGTGAGGCCCACCAGGTGGAGTTAGTCAGTATGGTCCTCGGAACGCCAGCTCTCTCAGATCCTAATGAGCTGCTTGGGGTTTTGAACTAGTAACCTATGGAGTTGACAAGAAAGCTGGGTTAGCACAAGGATCCTGCTTCTAGTATATGTGCGTCTCATAACTGTCAGTTTAGGGATTCATCTTCAAAATCTATTTACTGTGAAATGGGCTTAAAGTATTATTTAATTTCTCTCAAAAAAAAAAAAAAACCCAACCAAACAGAAAAGCCCCACACTCATTGCTGTCTCGTTGGCATGAACTCAGAGCTGACCCTCCGCTGGTTTCTGGGTCTGTAAGTAGCATGAGGAAGGAGTGACCACATCTCTCTCATTGAATGACTGGCGGGTTCAAGCCACTGGAGAAGCATGTCCTTTGACTTAGTGCAAATCCCTGTCATGTATTAGTAATTCTTCGTATATAGCAGATGGCGACAGAGATACAGTTGTGCTGTGCTTATTACAATAGTCACTGATTTCCCTCCAGTTTCATAGTATTTTTGTTCATTGATAAGAATAGGTCATGTGAAGTGAATTCTTTATAGATGATCTTAGGACTGCTTTTCCTTATGGACAGCCCAGAGGACAAATACTTTTGCATTGGGGGAAGTGTAACCTGTGTATACTTGAAAGACAAGGATGGTGAAGATGTGTTTCCCATACTTTGAGTGTGTTGTTAAGAGTGGTCAGACCTTGGACAAGCACGTCATGTTTGGCAAGTTAGAGGGCTACTGAAAGAGAGAAGGACTTTCAGAGAGATGGCTTGATGTAGTGACCTCAGCAGGGGGCTTGTGCACGGGAGAAATCATGCGGACAACACAGAATAGGGCAGAGTTCCGACATGTGGATCTTGGAGCAGTTGTGAGTTTCGGTCCGTTCAAGGGCACCTAACAGGAATCACAGTCCTGTGAGGACTGCGGTCTTTGAACAGTGTGGTGTCCCCCTCAGCTTATTCTTTAATACGGTCATAGTCTGTCATGTCAAAAACACTAATAAAAAAAAGATTTTGGAGTATTTATTAATGTGACTACTTTTTGGTTTTGGAAGAGGACTATGAAGCTGTAGAAAGTAAATGTCTAATTTGAAGGACTAATTTTTTATTATACCATTTTAGAAACAAGGCCATTTTTGTCCAACTCAGACTTCTGCTAGTGACTTGAGGGTCCCCCAAGGTGTGGACACCATTGTGTTTCCAGTGCTTCTGTGGTACATCATCTGGTGTCAAGTCTGTTGTGGGAGTAGGAATTCTGTCTGTGTCGTTCAGTACCAGGCACCTGGCATAATGGAAGAGAAAAGAATCACATACTTTTAAATCCTAGTCCATCAGTTCTTCTGCCATGGAGTCCCACCCCGAAAGTGGGTATCTAGACAGACAGAGAATTTGTCTCCGCAAAGTGACATTTGCAGTGTTTTCAGAAAGCTGGCTGTTGCTTCTTTTTCGAAGCATAAAATTCTTGACTAAACTTCTGTAATGAGTGAGTAGATGGTGTATCCTTTTCAAATAATTGGAGAATCACTTAATCAGCAATTCTGAGTGATGAAAGTCTCTTGTTGAAGAAATGCAAAACAATGGAATATATCTGATTTCCTTGCATTTAAAATAGGGGGGGTGATGAATATTCAAAGAGTGCCTTCCAGCTCTGTTCCTTGGTTATTTTTACTGCCAGGTGAGAGTCACCTGTATTTGTTTTAAGTGTACATTCTGATGATGAGCTTCTTTCCTTCGGTAGGGTCCCTTTCCTCTTCTTATCCTCAGGGGAGTTACTGCAGCACGAAGATATTGGTGTAGAGTGAGGAAGGACGAAGTGTTACCCACCGTTGCCCTCTTCCATTTAGTCAGGAAAGATCAAAGTTAGGGCCAGAGCCAACACTGGCAACTCATGAAAGAGTCTGCTCATCGTATCTAACTTCCTCTGACAGGATCTACAAAGGCTTCTGTATCTAAGCATGATTTTATTGTCAATATGCAATCAGGCAGGTCAATGTTCATTTCATTTCTGAAGAAAACCGCATCAAGCAAATTTCATTATAAAACCTAAAAATCAATATACATTTGTGCCAGTGTTCTCTAAATAATGGCTGTGTGACTTTTTTTTTTTTTTTTACTTTGAAATAACATTTTTTAGGGATTGGATTTTTACTGAAAGAAGAAGCCATATTTGATTTTACCTTGCCAATACTTATACTTGAAATTGAGAGAATGTGAGGGGATTTAAGGTTTCATGTTTATTGGTCCTTTTTGGTTATTAAACAAGCTGACTGACTGAACTGAACAGATATTAAGACAATTAGCAGGTGATATTGGAACAGTGATAATAATCATAAATAGTAGCTGTTTAGGACACACTGTGCACGGTTCCTGCTGATTTTTGAACACTTTCCCCCCCATTTAATCTACACCAGTTGGGGCACATCAGGCTCAGGTAGCTGAATTCTAGAAACAATCGCTGCCCAGATTTTCACACAGTGTTAGCCTGGAGATGTTTGATACTTCACTGAGTGCCTCTCCCGTCTGTGGCCCACCTCACCACACAGCCTCAAGACCTCTGCTGTGTTTTGTCCCCTAATGTCACAGAGAGAGGAAAGAAACTGCAAATAGCATCCATGGTTTGACAAGATCCAGGTCTAAAAGAGGCTCCCTCCACAGCCCTGTCACCACAGCTGCTGCAGCCACTGGGGATGGGACCAGTCTCATGTGCAGAGGCAGAGAGTTTGGTGACTCAGTGGCTCGACTTTCCACGGTGACAAAACCAGGGGTGCATGCTGAGATGGTGTTCAGTTGGACATTCTGGTGCTGTAGTGCCGAGGGGACTGCTGCCAACCACAGAGCTCTTCCTCTCTGGGGTTTTGACTTTTCCAGCAGCTCCAAGCCAGACCAGTGTCCTCCTTGGAGACCTGCAGCCTCTGAAGTCTGATGGAGGGATGCTGTGAGGCTGAATCAAGTCATCAGCAGTGGGTTTGAGTTTTGAAGTGGCACACTGTCCTTTGTCCTTGAACTCTTTCCCTCCTACTACTATTTCCTCACAGGACAGTGATGAGCTTCCCAATGAAAAGACTGGCTGTAACTATTAGGGTTGCCATTTTGACATATTCTGTGTGGAGACCACTGTTGAGCCTGGCAGTGGTTTTATTTATAATGCTGAAATAACAAAACAAAAGTAGTGTGTATGCCATTTTATAGAAGTTCTAAGAACAAGTCTGTGATTTTGGTGGGGGTTTTTTGTTGTTGTTGTTTTCACTGCTTCTTTATTTTTATTTTTTTTTTTCGCCTGTTGTCCCAATAGAGCTGTTCCTTCAGCCTAAGCTCTGAGCAAGGGAAGGGCAGGGTACAGGCAGGGGGAAGTTGAGGGGAGCGGAGGGGGAATTTAGGTGCAATACAGGGGTAGCACAGGGGGCGTGCAAGGGCAGTGCAGGCGGAGTGGAAGGAGAGCGCAGCACCTCGCTGGACTTGTGGTATAAATAATAATACTGGATAAGCTTCAGGAAGTTTTGTTTTTATTTTATTTTGTACTTATTTTGGAACCTAATCTAGTCCTTCTTGACTGATACATATTTTATCCCAGAATATTTACACCCTGTAGAAATATTTATGAAAGTGTGTAAAGAATCTGTGTATCTGTCAGTGTTCATTGGCATATGACTGTCCACTTGTAGTCTCTGGAGTGTTCTTCAGAGAGTACTTCAGAAGCAAAAGAAATATAGAAGTGATGCAGAATTCCATCAGTTGGAACTAAAGACTAAATTTTAGTAGAAAGAATTATGCTGTAGCCATAAAGCGGCACGCATGGAGCTAGTAAAAAGGATATGGTAGCTCTCTTCATAAAAAGAAGTTCATGATCTGTAGTGAGGAACTGTTAGTTGAAAAGTACATTGCTTTATGTATTTATTGATTTTTTAATATTTGACAGTGTAGGTCAAAATGTTCTTTGTATTTATGGAGAAGTAGACTCCTCTAGACTCCAGATACCTGAAGGGGAAAGTAGCACGTGGTACCCACATGGATGAAGTTCAAGTCCTACCCATTGTTGTGTACCATCAAGTCGGAATCCCCATAACTGACCCTCCAGTGTGTTTCCAGAGGTAATCTGTTACATGGGCAGAGGTAGCCCACCTCTTTCCTACAGAGCAGCTGGTGGATTTGAACTATTTGCCTTTAGCTTGACAACTCTCCACACTAAGGCTCTAGGGTACCCAGTTTAGGACCGCCCGATGGGATCTCTCTAGCACAGTAAGCTAAAAACCAAACCGCACCAACACATTCCCCTCACTGCTCCTGAGTCAGAACAGACTCGGCGCTGACCCTCCGTTGGGTTTTCGAGGCTGTCAGTCACAGGGCACTGTGATGAATGCAGAAAAGTTGACGCTGTCAGGGGTTTCATTTTACTTGGATCCATAGTCAACACCCGTGGAAGAGGCAGTCAGGAAGTTAAAAGCTAGGTCTTACCAGGTAAATCTACAGTCAGAGACTTCTTTAAAGTGCCACATAAAGTGCAAGCGTGTCCATTTAAAGACTGAGATCTGCCTGCACCCAGCGCATGGTCTTCCCACTTGATTCACGTGCAGCGTATTTCTGTTGTCTTCCTCTGTTACCACTTTCTCCATTTGGATTGCTCTTCACCACATTGAAAACTCCATAGAGGTGAAGCTGGTTGTAATAATGTGTGTTTTCTGAGCATTAAATGCATAGTTTTTTGTTGTTATTACCATGGAGCCGGAACTGACTCTCCAGTGGGTGTTTTTATGCAGTTAATTGCAAAGGAGTGGGTTACGCATTGTTCTTCCATGGGGCATTTGGTGGATTCGAACTGTCTACCTTTTGGTTGTCAGTGCACCATAGTAGAAAACTACCAATCCATTCATGAATAATAGCGCCAATGCCTATTGAATAGTTACCATATTTTAGGCAAACAATTTTCCTGGTAATTATATCGTCAAAAGCTTTGTGAGCAAATTTGCATCAGGTGCTTTGGCTCTGCATTTTTTTCTCTTGTCCCTGAACATACTTATGTTTCACAAGCATGTGGAATTTATGCCAGTCTACACTATATATATGTCTCCTTAAATTGAGTGAAATGTATTCTCTTAAAAAGTATATCCTTTAGATAAAGCTTCGAAGTACATAAAAATGTATACAGACTGTACAGATACACCCTTGAACCCCCTGCATAATTTTCCCAGTTGTTAAGAAAAGAAAAAAAAAGATAGCACATTATAATGACGTTGCATCAGTGTGCTCACGGTTGCAATTCCTGGGCCAGTGTTGTATTGTTAGCTGAAGTTGGTGGTTTACATTGGGATTCATCTTTCTGTTTTACGTTTGTACGTGTTTTGCATAGTATCATGTATTCACATTATTATCCCACACAGAATAGTTTCGGTGAAGGTGTAGATGAAGATGTTTGGCTGCCTTTTCCTTCACGAGGACTCTGGGAGCCACACTCCACTGCCATTGTCGCAACCTTTGCACACTTTACATAGAATGCCGTGTTGCTGAAATAGACTTTGTAGCCCTTTCAAAGTGGCTACTTTGACTAGATAATATTAATTTAAGGTTCTTCCACGTATATATGGTGTCTTCATAGCTC
>NW_006399950.1:4427806-4477448 GCF_000299155.1 Elephantulus edwardii | reverse complement strand
ATAATAATAATACAGTGAAATTATCACGACATTGTCGTTGTGTTGACTTAGGACCATAGTTGATGTGATTGTTGAAGGCCTTATTCTGTGCAGTAGTAGCCACTGTGCATGTACGATGTACGTGGCGTTTGTCAGCCAAGGAGAACCCTTGTCCTTCATGCAGTAACTCGTCTGCCTGGTAGGATGAGCAGGAAGCCTTTGTCCCTCAGCTTTTCATGTTCTAGATATTTCCTGTCAGTGAAATCATACAGCATTTGTACTTTTGAGCTGATTTTCTTCACTTAAAATGTTTTTACAATGCTTTCATACTGTCTATCAGGAAGCTCATTAATTTTTGTTGTTTAGTCACTAAAAGCCCCGGAAGTGACCCGTGGCCCGTCCTCCAGCAGGTGTGCAGAGGCTGTACGCTGCACGGGAGGAGATTTCCCACCTTTGCCCCGTGATGAGCCACCGAGAAGCACAGTCTTTGCTTTTCTTTGCGTGTCCCATACACCATGCCCCCGGAGCTCCCTTCTGGTTGAGCCGTGATTCGCTAACTGCTGTCCACAGTCTGTCTGTCCACTCAGCTCCTCGCAAGCTGCTGAGGGCTTCTGGTTTGAAGTAGTCACGGTGCTGGATAGCACAGGGTTTGGATGGCTCCCTCATAGGACTACGAGCTGTTGAGTGGATGGCCTCTAACAACACGAGCGAAGTGGCAGCAGACATTCCGCTGCAGGGGTTTATGTGGACGTGAGTCTTTCATTCCCTTGAGTAGATATCTAGGCATCTGAGGACTGCATTTCATGGTAGCATGTTTATTAGTTTGTATGAACTTGCCAGCCTGCCTTTGACAGTGACCATGCCTTTTGCCTTCTCGCCATGGGGGTGGGAGGAAGGCTCCCTGTGTTTTCCAGCGTTTGGTTCACCGGTGCTTTGGATTTCACTCATTCTGAAAGATGCATAGTGAGAAGTCATGTTGTTTTATTTTATAACTCCCAGTGATATTTGTTGTTTAGCATGTTTTCAAATGCTTGTTGACCATCTGCCTATCTTCTTTTGTGTGGTATCTGTTCATATTTTTGGTCTGTTTCTAAATTGGTTATTTTCCTGGTTTTGCGTCCTAAGGGATCTTTGTGTTTCTTAGGTAAAACAACAAGAAGCAGACCAGACCTGTTGCTGCTGAATCGATCCTGACTCCTGGCGACCCCGCATCTCACGGACAGCTGAGCACTGGGCTTCTGGACTCTGATTTGTACGGAAGCAGGTCAGCAGGCTTGTGCTCAGGGTGACACTGGGTGGGCTGGACCGTCTGTCGGTGCCAAGAACAAAGTTTGTGCGCCGTGCAGACCTTATCTTACCCACATCCTTGAAGACAGGCGTTTTGCTGATGTTTCCTCCCAGTTTGTGGCTTCGTGGTTCCCCCCCTTCCTTCTCTTTTTAATTTAATACTTAAATATTTCATATTTAAAACATTCAAACCTGTATTACAAATATATGTTTGACAACTAACGCTTTGTAGTGCCTTTTAAGGAAATAGCTCCATTTCTCATATTAAATTACTTTTTCTCCCTGAAACCCACAGCGTCCCTTTTCAGCAGGAAGTAGCTAAGAGAATACGCCATCCCCTTTTCCTTATGACTCAGGGTGAAGTCTCTCTCAGGGAGGAGTGATAGGGAATGGCAAAGGACACACTGACAAAGAAGATTAATCAGAACTGGCTTTGACAAGCACTGTGGCATTTGGACAAGAACAAACTGGGAGGAGGGTAGAGAGAATAGTGCAACAATGAATGAATGGAAACCCCCCCAAAAAAAATATCCTGTATCGAAACAGATGAGGGAGAAAACTGTTCAAAAGGATACGTGATTAGGTATTTTTATCATGACAGGAGTCTAGAGCGAAGGCTACATGGTGGAGTGGACCTGGAGGAGGGTTTGTAAAACAATGAAAGAATTTGTCTTTTACTTTTCCAAGAGTGTAGTGTGCTAGGAGGGAGGGCTGGAAGGGGAAAAAAGTGCAACATTGAATGAATGGAAATCCAAAGTCTCTGTAAATTTTTACTGAAATTAATAATAAATTTAAATTTAAAAAAACTGAAAAAAAAAATGGAGATAAAATTACTTTTCTGTTGTTGTATACTGTTAAGTCAGAACTGATTCATAGCGGATCCTCCTGCGGGTTCTCGGGGGCAGTAGAATAGTGTGGGAGGAGATTGCCTGACTTTCTCCCGTGGAGCAGCTGATTCAAACCACACATCTTCGGGTTATTAGTGCAAACCCTTAGCCACATCAATCATTAAATCCATCTATTTACTCAAGGACTTACTACACATTTGTGGGGTGCTTTTTACAAGTGGACTTCATTCTCATGAAGTTCTGCTTGCCTAGTTCTGGTGGGAAGTGAGCGCAGCCCAAAGGTGGTGCGTCTTCGGCAGTTTAAAGCTACCAGCTGTGCGGAAGCCAGATGGCCATCTCCTCCCGCGCTGTGGACAGCCCTGGACACCTGCAGGAGGGTCAGCTTTGAATCGATGCGGACTCAACAGCAGTGCGTTTTTTCCCCAGCTTTGATGTATTCTATTTTTAGAATTTCCCTACATCAAAGATTTATGTCGATATTTTCACATCATAAAATTAGCGCATTGATAGCATTCACTTGATTTAGAATGTCTTTTCATTTTCAATACATTCCTATTTTCCATAAACATAAATCTTGTGTAAGATAGAAATGTTAATTATTTGCACTTTATAATCACTGGAGAACCTTAAAAATGCCTAGAGATCACAGTGGTGGTGGCTGAGTGTTGACTCTACCACAGGTTGACCGAAGAACAAGTAACTGGGTCTTGAGGGAGGGCCGCCAGCGTGCTCCTGCGAGGCAAGGAGGATGAGTCTGCCTCGCACGTCCTTGGGGCACCTTGTCAGGATCGGCCAGTCCTGGAAAAAGACATCGTGCTGGAAAAGGGGGAAGGTCAGAGAAAGAGACAAAAACTCCAGACTGTCTTTGAGAAGATCACAGATGGTGGGCCTGGCACAGGATGGGGCAAAGTTCAGTTGATTATCTTATAGGGTCTCTATGAGTGATAGAAGGTTTGAAGTTACTTAACAAAAACCTGCAAAATCTTTGACTTAATTGTTCTGAGGACATACACAAGGCATTAAAAAAAGCAAACTGACTGCCGTCAGGTCAATTCCAGCTCATAGCGACCCCGTGAGTCTGAGGGAAACTGATGCCCAAGGCAGTGTCTTTGCAGGAACGACTTCCGTGGCTTCCTCCTACAGAGCTGGTGCTGTGTTTTGACTGCTGTTTGGTTGGAAGCTAAGCACTTCCCAATGCCACCAGAGCTTTATACCCCAAACAAAGAAACAGTTAAAAGTCACCCCTGCTGATCCCTGGAAAGGGAGGTTAGGGGCTTAGTCCATAGAGACTTGTGCTGTCAAGGCAGAGACTCAGCCTCTCTCATGGTTCAACTCCACTTTAATGTGAGAAAGACGGACAATCTGCAGTGAGTTACAGCCTCAAAAGCCCCATGGAGGGTAGAGCTTAAGTCAGTTTGAACCTCAAAACAGAGACAAGATTGATTCATGATTGTTGCTGTCACTGAAGAACTTGTATTAATAAGAGTGTTTGTCAAAGTGTAATCCACAGTCATGGGGGTTGTATGACTCCTCAAGTCATTGGAAGTCTTGCAGAGTTAATACTGACTTTGTTTGCAAGAGCTGATGGTGTTTTGATGTTAGATCTCAAATGTGTGTTGACAGTGTTGTATCCACCTCATGCACGACCTGCCTCGTTCAGGGTTTGCTAGCAAGTTGGGTCCTTGACTCACTGACTGAAGTAACTGTTTGAAAGTAGTTGGAAGGGAGCAGACACTTAGCATATTAGGGTTGCGGATTTGGTCATTTTCAGTCAAACTCATGGGTGAGGCTACTGAGCCCCAGATGTGTTGTCCTGTCCAGCTTCACTTAATTACTCAGTTGGTGAACAGATGAAGGACCCCGGGCTCCTAGGTGCTGCCCATGCCTTTCTCTCTTGCCCCTGCAGCATCTGGTGAAATCTCACAGGAAATCACACTCCACTTCCTCCCACTGAGCGGGGTCCTAAAAATTCCACTACGCTGTTTTGTTATTTCAGCCCCAGTGCTGGAGTCTAATTACCATTCAGTAATTACCCTACAGTGAGCAGATGTGCTACTTTCTAGAAAAAACCTGAGCTGCGGTGTGCTGTGCACCTGTACCTTGGGCCATGGCTCTCTGCTGAGAAGCTGCCTTCAGCACTAACACGCAGACAAGAGCTGCAAGGTCTCACTTTCCGCTGACGCTGCCTGCACCGTCAGGGCTTCCTCTGCCAACCGATCAAATGCCCTCCAGGCTCTCGTCAGCTCTCCCGCTTGCTAGTCACCGAAAGTCAGCTTCCTCCTTGAAAAGCCAGCTTTGGATTTGTGTGATTAATTGGTCCATGGGTGAAATGATGCACTGTGCGCTTCACAGGAGGGGGATCCCCCCGGGAGCAGCTGGGAAGTGCATCTGTTGAGGGTGTTTGTGTGGTTCTTTCCCAAGGTTGTAGACAGAGAAAATGACCAGGTCAGGACGAGGTGAGCAACCAAGCACGCGGCTGGACTTACTGTGAGGAGAACCTTGGGCCCGTTGGCATTGTCCGCTCAGAGATGAGATGAGAGTTCAACCTGCCGACAGGCTTCTTTCTTGCTCTCATTTCACCTGTCGCGACTCCTGGTGGATGGTGGTGTTTGCTTACCTTTGATTTCCTAGGTATATATGTTCAGTACTCGTCCACCTGAGTTTACCCTAGTTGGTCTTCTTGACTGGAAGCTGATGCAGAGGGTTTTTTATTTGCCCATAGTTTGCTAGAGAAAAGGTAACTAATTTGGTTTAAAGATGGTAACTTCTGAGTGCGGAAACCAGGGTTAGTGTAGCTTAAGGGAGGATGTAGTGCAGACCTCGTGCTCAAGCCTGCATGTCTGTGTGCTTCTTCACCAGCAGCCCAGGTATTCACAGCAGTGGGTTTGTTTCTCCATATGGACAACAGTTAGATTGTGTGTGTGTGGGGGGGTGTACATCTTAAAAAGGTGCTTTTATGGTAGGGAAACCGTGACTAGACAGTTGATCGTATTTGTACATGTTAATGGTGAGCCTTTGAAAAGAGCACTCATGGTTTTCTCCAAACAAGCGATTGCTACCCCCACTTCATCTTTGTAATTCTTTTTAAAAAATTAGTAAATTTGGAAAAACAGTTTCTCACAATGAAGGAGGAGGAGAATTTGCACAGTGGGGTTTTGACATTATGTGTTGACGTCTTCCTGAAGTGAAATTGGAAGAAATAAAAATTTTCCCAAAGTCAGTTAAAAAAAGGTCAGAGAGCTGATTAGACCTTGCTTCTCTCCTGCAGGAACTTGGAATGCGTGGAGTGGCTGAAACAGATCCAGTAGGAACAACCAGGGGCCCTGGGTGTGAGGAAGGCCTTAGGGTGTGAGGAAGGCCATAGGGTGAAGGGCTTATGTGAGGAAGGCCTTTGGGACATCTCCGTACACATCTTTCAGGTACTGTCTGCCTCCATCCACCATCCATCTGACGTTGACAACTAAGTCTTTCCTAGTCTCCTCTGAATTTTTGGTCATTTTCTGTCAGAGTGCTTCTCTGCCTGATTTACAGTGATCCTGAGTATGTTTTAATTGGCACTCTGGTCGTGTCGTCCATAGGTAGGAGACAGGCTAAAGTCAAAGGCAGCGGCTCTCCAACTGTTAAGATCCACCAGTGACTTCTCAGGAGAAGGAGTCAGTCTCCTCCCATGCAGCTTACGCCTCAGAAAACTCACTGGAGTGTCATAATATTAATGATTTTGCTCTATAATTTACGTCATCCGATTGGGTCACCTTTCTTTGGAATGGGCACAAATAGGGATTTCTGGTTGGCCAAGCAGCTATCTTTGAGATTTCTTGGTGTAGATGAGTGATCATGTCCTGCATTCCATCTGTTTGTGGGATCATCTCAGTTGGTATATTTCTGTTCTTTCCTGGATTCTCGTTTGCTTTTGCTTTGTTTTGCTCCTGGTTGTCCGTCTTCATTGTAGCTTACACTTCTTCCTTCGGTACCATTGGTTCTGAGTTTTGTACTGTCTGAAATGGGGAACACTGACCATTTCATTATGGTGCTCTGACTGTACCAAAGCATAGACGTACTTTGATATGTACACATTTGTACAAATTTCATCAAGCTAAAGGTCTATATTTCCTAGCAGTGGCATGACTTAAAAGCTACAGGTGTCCAAAGGTGCACTTTTCATCTTCACTTGATGCTTCCTTCATCATTCAGGTTTGCTCATTGAGTCCTTCAGTCTTGTGACATTAGACCTGAAAGTTTTCTTGATTCTTTCCGCTTGAGAAATAATGAGCATGTTTGATGGTACACACCACCACCACCACCACCACCACCACATTCAAGAGCCTCAACAAGTTTAATCGACACCATCACTGTCTCCTTGACCTTAAGTCTACCAGAGATGGTGAGGGTGGCACACGGTAGACGTGGTGAAGATCTGCTGTTCGTACAGTTGCTCTGAGTCCTAGTTGACAGGACAGCACCTGACAAAAACAGCAACAGGTTCAAAGGCAAGTTTCAGGGTCTCTGCTGATACTCATTTTCATCTTTTCTTTTATTCCTGAATTTTTACTGGGCTTTCTTCTTGTGTGGTGACTTTGATACAATTCTGCAATTTGTTTGAATTTGTCCAGTGCATCTGAGTTTGTTGTTGGGTGTGTCTGTAAAGTCGGTGGAAGAACGAGAGTGTGTGTGTGTGTGTGAGAGAGAGAGAGAGAGAGAATGTGAGAGCACGTGGCGACGTGTGTGCATGTGCACACATGACTACCTGCTCCACAGGCAGCTTCTGGCCTTGTTTTTTCTGATAATACTGAGCACTCCACTGTCTCTTTACACAGAGGCTGTCAGTTTGATACCTGTGTAATCCGTCTAGCAAAGTTTATGTTTTTTAAAGAAGGTATTGTACAATTTGATGGGGCAGGGGGTTAGATAAATTGAAATAATTTGTTCAAAATTGTATTCTAATTTTGTAAATACACTAGTCGGGCGGGGGAAGAAAATGATCGTGATTTATAAAGAGCTGCATTTCTGAGAAGAAATGAAATAAAAACAAAAACAGTGAATAAAAAAGAATTAAGAAAATCAGCCAAAAACCAAAACACAGATCTGTAAGCTGAGATCTGCAGCATCAGAAAATTGGGTATGTGCAAATCTAAAAGGAAAAGATTCCAAGGAGAGGAAACTGCAGATGAGAATCTGTTAAGGCGGAACATGATAAGTCTGTGGTAAAGTCTTATGTGTTGAAAGTTCATTAGGAAGAAACACCATTAGCTTAATCACAGGTTTTACAGGGCAAGTCAGGGGAGGTAGGAAAACATGTAGCATTAAACTAGGCACCACAGTTACATGGTGTACTGGTAGTGGTGTTACTATGTTTCATCGAATCAGAGCTGACTCCTAGATGACTAGTGCTTCCAGAGGCAGCCAATTACATGGGAGGAAACTGTCCATCTTTCTCATACACAGCAGCTAGTGGGGTTAAACAGTGTGTCTGTGGACCAGCAGCATAGCTCCTCCTTACCAGACCTCCCTAAACACTGCTAGATAAACCAGAAGTTTATAACATATTGCAGAGTAATGAATGTGTTTTGGTAGAGTTTTTAAAATGTAAAATTAACAACATGTATAGAGTCTCCAAGCCAGATACAACTTGGTGATGATGTGCTATTAAAATAGTGTTATAATATTCAAATGCTATAAAAAGATAAGTCTGAGGACTATTTTTTAAACACATGATATGAAGAATTGCTAGTACTAAGTGGGTGTACTGACTTGGTGATTTGTGACTCTACAGTTTCTGTGTCCCCTGCTCCTGACCTTGTACATGATCCTGGCACACAAGTATTTAGTGTCAAATTAAAGAGATCCTTCCCCTTGCTATGAAGTCAGAAGAAATGTTAACACTGAACAAAGCAAGATGGCCCCAGTCTGCCTTTTTCTGCATGAAAATCTCTCTCCAAGTTGCTTATCAGATTGTCCAACAGCAGGTCCAGTCTTATTTGTCTGTCAGCATCGAAATGTGTCATCCACTTTTCTGTATTTAGGGATTGTTGGAAGCTGTGCTGTGAGAGTCGTGAGGAGCATCTGTAGAGAGAATGTTAGAGGTGACAGTGGTAAATGTTTAAAGAAATGAGAGGCATTGGCCTCAGCTTCCTCCTAGGATTATAACAGGCTTTGCAGATGGCTAGTTCTCAGTGTATTTCTCTCTGAGGCAGATTTTATCAGCCATCGGTGCATAGACACATAGAAATGATAGATTGGCTCAGTGCTGATCTTTACGTCTAGCTTGATGCTGACTTTACCTCTGGAAGGAGCAGAGTTGGTGATTGCCGTTTGAATGAGTCCTTTCTTGGGGATGATCAGCCCCTTGGTTTTAGCTTCATAGTTGTTTAGGACTTAAAAACAAACCCAAAACAAAACACATGTGTATGTCTAAAATGATGTTGAGCATTTTATGTCCCAGAGACACAGAAAATGTATGGAAATGTTAATAACCAGTCAGATACTAGCTTAGTGAGCTGAACTTATGCCTTTTACTTAGACTTTCCCTTTTCTCATAGGTCTCTCCTAACCTCAGGAAGAGTTTGCTTGGATTAGCTTTCTCTTTGACTTGTGTGAGCTCTCCCAGGGCGTTGCAGCTGTTGGCGTTTCCTTCTTTCTCTTCGCATGGCTTCTCCTAGTTAACCACCCAGCATTTTATTCAGCAACTTCTCCCAGAGTTGCCAAGTTATATCTTCCTACTTCTTAAAGCCTTTCTCTTGGCAAGTTCGTTAAATTTGTCCCATATAAACCATAAAGCATAAGAAAAGATGGTTTTGTTTTTGTTGTAATTATGGCAAAAGAATTTATAACAGCTTTGTTGACTTAGCTTTCATAATCATTATTCACATTTCAGCTTGATTTAAGAATGATTTTTTTTATGATTGTTTTGAGCTGGCTCTTAAGTCATCATATTTTCCCTGGGAAATACAGACCTGTGAGTTAATGGACTTTGCTTCCTCAGTGTCATGCCGCACTTGTATTTATTTCCCTGTAACTTCCTCCTTTCATTTAAGGCATTTTGGATTCTCTCACCTCTTTCTTCCTGTCAACCAGGAAACCATTATTTTTTCCCATGTTTAAATACAAGTTTAGATGAGCTGATCAATATTTTCCTGCTTGATGCTGGACAGACAGCTCTCATTTCTTTGTGCCATCACTCACATGGGCTTCACTGTGTGCTGTGTTACCCTCCTCTGTTGTCACATTCTCTTACTCCTACACAGAGTCCGTCTGGGTTCCAAGGCAGCCCTCATATGCCTCATCCCTGGCTTCCCATAGGCCTCCCAGCTGGATTTGCATTCTCTCTCCAGTAATCTCACATCTGACTGTAAGCATTTATCACCGTCTGCATTGCTCTTTGTGGAGATGAAGATGGTTTTGTTTCTGTTTGTGACAACAGCTGCAAGAGGACATATCTTACGCTTATGACTTGACAAGAGCTTCTTTTATTAAGTGGAAGAACATTCTCGAAATTCAGTGATAGTGATGATGTGTCATCTTGGGGGAATTCCAAAGAACGGTTACTTATATACCTTGGAAGAATTTATTTTATGTCCTTTTATAAATTTCATCTCAAAATTAAGTAAGGGTTAGGGTTAGGGTTAGGGTTATTACACACCCCCCCCCCAGACCTCACGACAAGAAGTAGTCCCACTAGAGTGATGGGCTTCTCTATCACTGTTGTTGTTGAGCTGTTGAGTCACAACCGACCCATAACTGACTCTCCAGCAGGTTTTCAGAGGCAGCAAATCTGGTGGGAGATTGCTAATTCTCCTACAGGGAACAGCCAGTAGATTTGAACCACGTGTCTTAGGAGTTGCTAACTTCTGAGAAACTTGGCAAATGGAGAGTAGAGAGATAGTAGAGAAACACGGTGCTGTGTTAGTTTTTGTAATTGTAATTTTAACAAAAATTTACAGAAAAATGGGATTTTCATTCATTTATTGTTGCACCTTTTCCTCCCAATCCTCTCCCAGTTCACTTTTTTAAAAAAGAAATAGTCATTCATTGTTACATAATTTCCTCCCTCTCCTAGTCCACTTTGCTATGCACCTCTTACTCTGGATGGTTGTCATACAAATAATGCCTAATCATATATTCCCTTTAAACAGTTCTTTCCTTCATCTTCTGTATTTTGGGTAGACAGCTCTGAAGTGGAATTTGATCTGATTATCCATGATGGCGACAAGCTTAGTAACACATTCTGAGGTGGTTTTCCGTCCATCCCGTTTCCATACTTCCTAGTCATCTCCCTCTCACGTCTCTTTCCTTAGATTTCTTCCAAAACTAAGCCACAGCGCACATAGCCCTGTCTTAATGTATGTTTTCAGGAGATGCCACACTGATACATAGTATCTCATATTTATAAGTTCTTGAACTTTGTTGTTGTTACTGTTAGCTGCCTTCCAGCAGAGTACAACCCAGAGCACCCCTATGAACAGCAGACTCAACCCTGTCCTCTCCTGTGTCGTCCTCACATTTCTGACACTTGTGCCCACTGCTGCAGTCACCATGCGAGTCCACTTGTTTGTCGTCTTTCTCCTGCTGATCCTCCAGCTTTCCAAGCATGATATCACTCTCCAAGGAATAACTTCTCCTAGCAACAAGTCCACAGTATCGGAGAGATGAAGCTTCTCCTCTCTTCCTCAACACTGTAACTCAAAGGCATCAATTCTTCATTCCTGATAAGGGTGATCCAACTCAGTGTGGAAATTACCAAACGATATCATTAAAACACATGCAAGCAAAATATTGCCGGAGATCATCCAAAACCAGCTGGAACAGTACAGTGATAGGGAACTAACAACATTTCCAGCCGGGTTTAGAAGAGGCTGTGACACCAGAGATATCACTGCCAATGCCACACAAATCCTGCCTGAAAGTCGAGAGTACCAGGAGAATGTCTGTTGGTGTTTTATTCCCTTTACAAAGGGATTTTCACTGTGTGATCACAGCAAACTACGGCTAACGTTGAGAAGAAGGGGAATCCCAGAACATTTAATTGTGCTCATGTGAAATCTTGAAGCTGAGGGAAGTCATTTCATGGTTTTGAGTCTCAGTTGTTTCAACTGTGTGACGTAATTCCAACTGCGTCCTTCACAGAAAAGAGTTAACAGACCTGAGTCTGCTGTGCATGGAGAAGCCTGCCTGGGATTGGTTCTTAGCTGGGAATCCTGAGTGGAGAAGTTCTCTGCACGGATGAAAACCTTTCGTTCGTTGACAGGACCAGCTCCCTGTACCTTGACTGTTCTGCAAACACTGTCGTTTATGCTGAACACATGCTTTCTTTCTGAGAATCTGGAACTGTGGCTGTTAGGAGGCATTGGAGACCCATGGTGTAGCTTCCTCCTAACACTGGGCTCTGAATATTTCATAGGCTTTTTCTGGACAGAAATACTGCCTTTTATGTAGTGGTGGAAGAATATATATTCTCTGTGGTCCCTCATCGGAGGACAGACATAGGACACTCACATGAGACTTTTTTCTTAGGATCCAGCTGTATAAACTTATAGCTCTGCTGAATTAAGACTTAGCTATAAATTCCACTGTGTGTTGAGTACTGTTTTGTTTTTTTCTTCCATGAAACTCCAAATATAGTTTTGAGGAGGGGACCAGTCCTTGGAGAGGGACAGGTCAAGAGAGGAAGACCCTTGATGAGATGGATTGATCCAGTGACTGGAGTAATGGGAGGGTAGGTGTGTCAGAGACAATAGGGTTGGCTCAGGATAGAACAAGGTTCAGAGCTTTTGTACATAGGGCCACTATGAGTCACAAGTGACTGGGTAACACATAACAATAACAACAACAATGGGACATTCACGACTGTTCTCTGACACCACAACTCAAAGGCATCAGTTTGTCCCCGAACCTTATTCATGGTCCAACTTTCAGATGCATAACATGTATTTGAAAAGATTATAGATTGGATCACGTACACCTTAGCCTTCAAACTACCACTGCTCCCTAGAACTTTGGAGCAGCCCTTGATAGCCAGTTTTCCTAGTTTACTATGTCTTTTGATTTCTTTAGTATTAGTGCCAAAGGGGTTTGATTGTGGATCAAATTAAAATCAAATTGTTGACAGCCTCCAACCTATCTCCATCTATCACGATGTTGCCCATTGCCCACTAGTGAGGACTTCAGTTTCCTTGATGTTGAGATATAGTCCATATTGAAGTCTATAGACTTTGCTTTTCTGCAGCAAGTATTTCAGGTCTTCTTTCACCCAACAAGGTTGTGTCATCTGTGTAACACAGGTTATTACTGAGTCTTCCTCCAATGCTGGTATCATTTTCTTCTTCATATAGTCCAGCTTCCTGCCTCAATCAGCATAGCAATACAGAATATATATTGTTGCACAGCGGTTATTTTAGCCATTGTTTTATTTTGTAAATAATTAAGTAGTTCCATTACTTGTCAGAAAAATGTTACAAGAAGTTTTATAAAAATCAATCCTTGTTAGCACTTTAAAGTGCTTATAATTAGCATTTTCATTCTGTAGATTTAAAGACTGAGGCTTATAACAGTAGTGACTTTCCCCAAAATTGCATTGAATTGTATGCACTTCTAACCCCTATTTCATGCTGTCTTTACTATTATCTATAGATAATAGATGGGAGCTCTGGTGGCCTAGGGGTAAGGAGCTGCGCTGCAGTCCAAAGGCACGTAGTTCGAGGCCACCAGATACTCCACAGAAGAAGGATGGGCAACCTCCTCCCATGCTATTAACTACCTCTGGAAACCTGCCCGAAGGGTCAGCCATGGGTCAGTTCTGACTCAGTGGTACACAACAACAACAACGATAATAGATATAGATGATAGATATAGGTATAGATGATATAGATATATAGATGAGATATAGATGTAGATGCAGATGCAGATATAGATGTGTTGTTGTTGATGTTGTTGTTAAGTGCCATTGAGTTGTAGATGACTCATAGCAACCCTATGAACGAAAGACCTGAGCACTTGTATGACTTTCATCGTTTCTCCAGGTTCATAGAGTTTCCAGAGGTAAGCTATTATGGAAGTGGATGTCATTCCTGCTTCCAGGCTTGTTTTAATTGGGGAGCTCCACCAAACACCATCCACCATGGGTGACCAATGTTGCATTTGACAAATCGGTGTCACAGTGTTCAGTATCACAGCAACCATGAGTGACCTCTGTACAGCAAGTGGACAGACCAGGGCTATAGGATCTAAAAGAATGTTTGACCAGAAACAATTAAAAACAGTGGACCTTGGGCCCTACCGAATTTAAAAACCAGAGTATGGTTCAAACTCCATGAGCTCTTTTATTCCAGAGATAGAGATAGAGACAGACAGAGATAGAGACAGAGGGAGAGGGAGGGAATGAGAGAGAGGAGAGAGAATTTGCATGTATGGGGATGTTGGTGTTATTTTAATTGTTTGGAGGTCAATATGAAGTAACTCAGAAAAGACTACTACAGCTTGAGGGTTTGTAACCTATAGGGGCTCTGGGGAGGTGCTTCACAGGAAGCTGTGATACTAACCCCACAGCACCCCCTCTTTGTCAGTTCCCATCCACCTCCTCAGGGGAGAGTTGACCATCACTTGCAGCTTGAAAACCCACTGGGGGGTCATCGATGAGTTGACTGTGATGTGACATCAGTGATTAGTTAATGACTTAACAGCTTTGCATTCCTGTGTTTTCGTTTTACTTAGGTTCAGAAAAAGTTGAAAAATGAGTGGTTGATAGATGAATAATAGAAGGTGACTATCTTAAAGTTGCTGTCACAAGAGCACCTGATATGAACCCCTCTCCCCCACCCTGGCTACACACCCCTGAGTACCTTTGTCAGGCATCTGGACAGCCTTAGGGCTGCTGTTCGGTGCTGGTGATCCACTACCACTCAGTGACCCTCGAACGGCAGATTGAAACCTGGTTGAAGTTGCCCAGTCCAACATAAGGTATAAAGGGATGAGAACACTATACCCCAGTTTACTTCTCAGCTCAGTTATTATGCCTTGATCATTTGACCAAATAAGAATCTCTTGCCCTGCACTTCTCCCCACTCTAATACTCAGCACAGATTTAATGGATTGGGAGTCAGTAAGTAATAAGAACATGAAGAAGAGTGGCTAGCATGATTAAGATTTTATTTGTAGTATAATTCCATTATAATTAACATTATGTAACTGGAGAAGGATGGTGTTTACACCTCTTCCTGGCAGATGTTTTTAAGTCAGTGGCAAGAAAGGAGATTAAATAGTAAATGAAGACCTGTTTATTGAAAATCGGTTTTGCATCCTGTGTTGTTGAATCCATTTGTTTGTTTCTGAAACCACAGTTAAATTAGTCAAGAATCGAAGCAGTATATTTACCAAGTGTGCTAAATAAGCGTGTATGCACTGTTTTGAAGGCTGTACCTTAATCTCTTGATATCAGAGCTGAAATACAACTAAGTTGAGGGTGTTGAAATAGCAAAAAGAAAATGATTCTTGTTTACAAACTTACCAGAAGAGTTTAAATTAAAGATAAGTATGCAGAGAAGATAATTTGATTTTACTTTTCAAGTTTCTTGTCAGTGATTTGTCCAAAATGAAACTGGCACATTAATTATGTCATTGTTAAGTGCTGTCGATTTGCTTGCAACTCATTGTCTCTGACACAACCTACCCCATTACCCAAGTCACTGAATCAATCTATCTTATCAAGGGTCTTCCTCCCTTGTGCTGTCCCTCCACCCTCTCAAGCATGATGACTCTCTCCAAGAAGTGGTCCTTCCTTGCAACATGTCCAAAGTATATCAGATGAAGCTCCAGAATCCTTGCCTCCAAGGAGCAGCCTGGTTTCACCCTCTCTAGGATGAACCTGTTTGTTCTCCTAGCAGTCCATGGTATATTCAATACTTTTCTCATTATACAATCAATTTATTAAGTTTTTATTAGACTTCTTTAGCCAGGAGATCATTGATCTCTGGCCTGTATTGGTTTATGGGCCAAATCTTGTTCTCCACCCCTTTTTGTCTGGCTCATAAGCTAGGATTTTTTTTAATGATAAGAAGAAATAATCTGTCATTTCCTATGAAAGTTATATAACATTAAAATGTCAATTTCCATAAATGCTATTGGTGTATATGCTCTTGCTAACTTCTGTTTAGTGGGTAACTTTTTGATGGGACAGTGACAGAGTTGAGTAGTTATGACAGATAACGTGACCGACAAGACTGAAAAAAATTATTTTGCACCCTTTACAGGAAAAGTTTATAGACCTATATCCTGGCCAATCAATCAATCAATCAGTAAATAAATAAAATCAATAGTACTGTGATAACAATTGAATAGAATTACTTAGAATACAAATGATAATATGTATACTAATATGTTAATAATCTATATATATAAACTATCATCTTTCAGATGACAGCATTTTATATACAGTTATCCCTCTTTTATAGACTGAAGCTCAGATGGTTTTATAACTTGGTTAGAACTGGAATTTCATACAGTCTGAACTGTAACAATGTGTATTGTGCATGTTTGGTAGAAGTTAGAAATATTTAAAAGCAATGTTGCAAGTCTTCCAGGTTAGAGAGAAGCACTGTCTGATGCTGTGTTATTTTCATGATTGTTGGTGCTCAAGGCCATTCCTGCAGCCACTGGGCCTTTGAATGCCTTTTGGACGACGTTGCTTATTAGATAGCTCTGTTGTTATTAGTATCGTTTTCAGTGGCAGATTTTCTTCCTAGTCTGCGTTAGCCTGAAAGCATCACTGAGACCACTCTGTCATGGGTATCTCTGTTGGTATTTGAAATATTTTCTGGTTGTTAACATCCTGTCGAAACACTACTATCCATGTTGTTGTTGCTGTTAGGTAAAGTCAGAACTGACCCATACCTGTGCCCTAGAAGGTTTTCAGAGGCTCAGAAGCACTGAGATGAAATTGCCCATCTTTCTCTGATAGAGCAGCTGGTGGATTCAAACCACTTGCTTTTGAGTTAGTAGCACAACTCCCTACCAGTCGTTGTTCCATGCAGTTCCTCATAATCTTCATGCTCAAGAATTCTCAGTGGTGCTGGCTGCCACAGAGTGGCAAGCTGACAGCCAGCTGAGGTCCTCTTTAGTGGTTGTTAAGTGCATTGATTTGACTATGGCTCACGGTGACCCTAAGACAATGGATCAAACCCTGTCCACTGGGTTGTGGCCACCATATTGGACAGAAGAACTTGTAGGGAGCTCTGGTGGCCCAGTGGTGAGAAGCTGCGCTGCAATCCCAAAAGCATGTGCTCTGAGTCCATCAGCTGCTCTGTGGGAGAAGGACGACCAGTCTCCTCCCGTGAAGTTTACTGCCTGTGAAAACCTGCTGGCTGGGCCGCTCTGGGTCGGATCCGACCCAGCAGTTCTCAAGCACCACCACCATATTGGACCACAGAACTGTCAGCTGGTAGGACGCTGCAGAGCAGTTTTCATGCTTAGATGTGGAGAAGCTCTGAGAGTAAAGGAAGGGAGGCCATTTTTTTTCTGATTTCTTCCCCCTCCTTTCCCACACATGTTATGATGCAGATGAACTTCTTATGTTTAAATGTAAATGTCTATTCATATTTTTAACTTAGCCGGTTAGTCATCTTACTGTTTGATGTTCAATCATCTGATAAAGAGGCTCTATTCTCAAGAGTTCTCTGAGGAAGCAGTGTATCTATGCAAGGAAATACATAAACATGACTCCGTGATTGGAACAAAATGAGAAGATTCCTGAAGAAAAATTGTTGCTGTAATTTCACAAATGCACCTCAAAAACATTCAAGGCTCATGAGAAGAAAAGTGGGTGTTTTAAGTTAAAGTCAAAAGAATTTATTTTTTCTTTTGGGTCATTCAGCTAAAATGAATGGTTGATAATAATTACTGTGTAAGTTTAATACTAGGAAGAAAAGAAAATGCCAGAAAATATTTGAACTAGTTTTCAACTCATTCACTTAATTATTACCTAATACAATTATGATGATTTTGGCCAGATTAGAAGGACTTATGTATTTTCCCTAGTCATTTAGTCATCTATTAATTCACCAGCAAGCAGTCCTATAAAATTAACATATAGAATTATACATAAATTATACATTTCTGTGAAGAAATTTTCCCAACTGACAAGGCTTATCAGAGAACATTTAAATATCATGTCTTAGAAATTCATAACGCACTAGGGGGGTCTTTTCCCCGCCTTTAATATTCATGTATGAGACTCCTTTAGAATTATCAACTGAAATTCTCATTTTCAGAGAGAATGCAGTCTCACATATTATGGGCATGTGGCAGTGTATCCCGTTAAGCGAAAGGTGGTTTGAATCTTCTCAGTAACTCCACAGGAGTAAGATGGGCAGTTTATTCTCATTGACATTTTCAGCCTCAGGAACTCAGAAACTTTGAGTTTGAACAGATTAGACTGCAGTGAGTTTGAGATAATTTTTCCCCCTCTGAACATGGTGTTACTTAAGAAAGACATGATATGACTATCATCAATTAATAACAACAAAAACTTCTAAGACTTAGCAAGGCTTAAACTTATTATTAACCTCCGTAGGGAACTCTGCTGGCCTAGTGGGCAGAAACTGAGTGCAATCCTAAGGATTAGAATCTATCAGCTGCTCTGTGGGTGATTCCTGTCTTTGTTTGCTCTCTAATAGATTGTTGTTGTTAAGTGCCCTCTAGTTATAGGTGACTCATAGTGACCCTATGAAGGAGAGTCCTCAAAACTTGGGTGTCTCTCATCCTCTCTCCAGGTTTATAGGGTTTCCAGAGGCAAGTTATTTCGGAAGTAGATGCCACTCCTCCTTTCAAGCTTGTTTTAATCGGGGTTTCCACCCCACTCTCTGTGCACATTGGGTAACCAGCCATTAACGCATTTGACACATCAGTGTCAGTGTTCAGCCTCACAGCAACCACAAGTTACTGGTGTACGGCAACTTGTACACCAGGGCTATACGACCTACAATGAAAGACAGGCCCGAGGGCCGCAGATTAAAAGTCATCCACTTTCAGCTTGTTATTATCCATTGATAATTTGTTGGGTAACTCGTACATACAAAAGTGTCAAGCTGTCTTCTAGAAAGAAAAGCAGTAATGGACTGTATTTAAAGTTGTTTATTGCATTTGAGACTTTTAGTACTGGCATCTTCTTATGAAGGAGTTGTACCCAGTCGCAAGGCAGTTCAAATCCACCCGCTGCTGTGTGGGACAGAGGAGGTCAGTCACCCCTGTGTGACTTACAGGCTCCACAGACCCGGGAGGTCCAGCTTGGAGCTGAATTTCACTCAGCAGCATACAACAACAGCAACAACACTTACAAGCTTCACATACTTCTGGAAGTTGTATTTTTCAAGCTTTATAGATTTTCCATGTTTCCATGCCTTTGTTCCAGATACTGGACCCAGAAATCGTTGACAGGGCCTTGTGTGATGTAGGTGGTAAGGCAGTTCATGCATTGCCTCTTGCAGAGGTGACACGCTCAAGCGCAATGCCAAGGTTGTTTTCCTCACTAGGAGGCAGGCTGTGCTGATTGTGTCGTAAAGACGTTTTGTTCTCATCTTCACCATCATTGTGACATGCTGTGTAAGGGGAAGGCTCACAGCTGATGCGATGGGCTTTCAGAGGCTGTGAACTGCACAGGAGGAGATCATCCACTTTTCTCCCACAGATTAATTTCTGTCAGTTTCCCCAGGAGACAGTTGACGAGTTTGTCAGTGTGGAGTGCCAGCAAAGGGCCTCCTTCCTCCCTCTTGCTTTGCCAGCAGCACCCACTGGTCTGCCCAAGAGCTGCCATTGTGCTTCAGTGTAGCCCCGCTCACAGAGGCCCTGGGCTGTCCAGCATGAAGATCAGACACTGGTCTTAGAAGTGGCTTGGCGTTACAGCATATCTAACTGACTTTCTTTGCCTTGTATTGTCCTGAACGTTTTTTTCCCGAAGGATAGAAACCTTAGGAGTTTTTTGGAAAATAGTAAGTTCTCATTTATCTTACCTTATCTTTGAGAATGATACTATCTTCTAACTCAGAATTCACTCCACACATTCCTATTTATTAATATAATATTTGGCTTTTTCTTCTCAACCTGCCCTTTGAAATCTGTTCAGCTCTTTTGCTTCATCATGTCTTCACTTAGTTTTGGCTTCTCGATGCTCTAGTGAAATTTTTGGAGTCTCTTCTGACATCCATTTCTGTTTGTTCTTTCTCCACTGTCTTTGTAATGACCTTTTGCTTTCTTTCTTCATGGATGATATTGTTGATATCATCCCACAACTCATCTTCAATCGTTGGTGTTCAGTGCTTCAAACCTATTCTTAAGATGATTTTGAAATTCAGATGGAATAGATTTAAGGTCCTATTTTGGTTCTTGTGGACTAATTTTTACTTTCTGTGGCTTCAGTTTGAACTTGCACGTGAGTGATTGATGGTCTAGCTGACAGTCCGCCTCTGGCCTACCTTTGACTACGGATATTGAGTTTCTCCAATGATTTCTTTCACAGATGTAGTTAGTCTGAGTCCCGTGGAGCCTATCAAGTGAGGTCCATGTGTAAAGTCATAATTTGTATCTTTTAAAAAAAGGTATTTGAGGCAGTCGTCAGAACAGCAAGGGAACACTGCATGGTTCAAAATTGGGAAGGGCGTACGCCAAGGATGCATTCTATCTCCATACCTTTTCAACCAGTATGCAGAACAGATTATCAGGGAGGCTGGGCTCTATGAGGAGAAGTGTGGTGGACGATCTATCAACAATCTGCGTTATACAGATGACACAACCCTGCTTGCTGAAACTGAGGAGGACCTGAAGCACCTGCTGCAGAGGGTCTAGGACTGCAGCCTCCAATATGGATTGAGGCTCAATGTCAGGAAGACAAAGATTCTCACCACTGGGCCAATTAGCAGCATCAGGATGGATGGTGAAGAGATTGAGATTGTTCACAGCTTTAGATTGCTTGGCTCCACAGTCAACACTCTTGGCACCAGTAGCCAGGAAACTAAAAGGCACATTGCAATGGGAAAATCTGCTGTTAGGGACCTCTCCAAAGTACTGAAGAGCAACGGTGTCTCTCTGGAGACTAAGGTGCATCTGATACAGGCCATGGTCTTCGCAATCACTTGTTATGCATCAAAGAGTTGAACAATTACCAAGGAGGATAGAAAGAGAATTGATGCGTTTGAGCTGTGGTGCTGGAGAAGAGTATTGAGAGTACCATGGACTGCTAGGAAAACAAACAGATTTGTCCTGGAAAGGGTTAAACTGGGTGGCTCCTTGGAGGCAAGGATTCTGAGGCTCCGTCTAACATACTTTGGACATGTTGTGAAGCGAGACCGGTCCTAGGAGAAGGACATCATGCTTGGGAGGTTGGAGGGACAGTGCAGGAGAGGAAGGCCCTCTATGAGGTGGATTGATTCAGTGACTGGGATAATTGGGATGGGAGTATCAATTGGGATGGGAGTATCAGAGACAGTGCTATTGGCACAGGACAGAGCAGAGTTTAGGGCTGTTGCACATAGGGTCACTATGAGTTGCAAGCAACTCAACGGCACATAACAACAACAACAACAACATTTATAATGAATAAATTATTGAAAATATAAAATTGTATCATTCTATTTCCACCCTCATTTCTATCACCAAGCCCCTCTTTTCCAGCTACTATTATCCCTTCTTTATGGTTCCCCACTTTTACGTTCTAGTCACCAATTATCATTAACACATCTTGATTGCGAGTTTGGTCTATTTCAGACTGTGAGATTTGGTGAAAATTCTCAATTTTCCCCTCTAGATGTAGGAGTATATCTTTGAATAATAGTCATATTAATGGGTCTTTATTATATACATATGGGTAATACTGTATCACTCACAACATTGTATTTTATGATTGAGCTTGAAATTGACTTTTTTATTATAAATGCAACACCATTTTTTTCAGTTTTTCATTCCCAGCATAGTATACAGCTCTGATTCCCAGTGGCCAAAGTTAGTTCATCTCATCTCACTAATGCCTAATAATATGTCGATATTTATGTGTTCCATTTCATTTTTCATAATATCTAGTTTAGGGAGTGTGACAGGGTTATAGTCTTTCTCCATACCTATTCAATCTGTATACTGAGCAAATTATTCAAGAAGATGGACCCTTTGAAGAGGAGTGTAACCTTAGGATCGGAGGGAGACTCATCAATAACCTGCATTACATAGATGATGCAATCTTGTTGCTGAAATGAAGAGGACTTGAAGCACTTGTTGCAGAAAATCAAAGAATACAGCCTTCAAAATAGATTGCATCTCAATGTCAAGGAAGCAAAGATTCTTACCATGGACCAATAGATAACATCATGACATTGTTGTAGTTGATTGCTGTTGAGTTGAGCACAACCCATAGTAACCCTATGAACAAAATACCTGAAGCCTTTCTAGAACTATCATTGTTTTTCAGAGTTCATAGAGTTTCACAGGCATGATACGTGGAGAAAAGATTGAAATTTTGAACAGCTTCATCCTACTCAGATCCACAATCCACACTCTTGCTACAATCTCTCAGGAAATCAGGAGACATACTGCACTGAGAATGTCTGCAGTTAGGGACCACTCCAAATTATTGAGGAGTAATGATGTCAGTTTGAGGACTAAGGTGTGTCTGATTCAGGCCATGGTCCTTCAGATCGCTTGCTATGCATCTGAGAGCTGGACAGTGAATAAGGATGGCAGAAGAATAACTGATGCCTTTGAGCTGTGATGTTGGAGAAGAGCACTGAACATCCCATGGACAGCCAAGCTAACAAAGAAACATGTCTTGGAGATGGTGCAGCCAGAGTGCACTTTGGAGGAAAAGATGATGAGGCTTCACCTTATATACTTTGAGTATGTTGCTGTGAAGAGCTTTTCTTTGGAGAAGAACATGATGCTTGAAAAGGTAGAGGGTTGGTAAAGGAAAGGAAGACCCTCAACCAAGTAGATTGACATGGTGACTGCCTCAGTGGACTTTAATGTGTCAGGAAGTGTGAGAATGGCGTAGGATAGGACAGCTTTCAGATCTGTTGTTCACAGGGTTGCCATGGGTCATACACAACTCAGCAGCACCTACCAATAACAGCAGAACTTACTCAGAATTACCAGAACACAGTGACAGAGAAGACTTTCTAAGTTAATAAATTTCAGAAGCAAAAGGGAATTATTCTTTTTCTATTCTACTTCCCTTTTGAACAGAATTTGAATGGAATGATTATTATGAATTGCTTGAGATTTAATGATGCCTATATTATCAATTTGTGCATTTACCCAGGTGTGAAGGATTACACATACAAGGATAACTTGAAAGCTATTTAGATTAAGGAGCTTATTACTGTAGAAGTTAACTTAGATGCAACCACACATCTGTAAAATTAAGCCAGACTTGTTACCATCAAGCTGATGCCACACACAGGGACACTGCAGGACAATACAGAACTGCCACAGGGTTCCAGGACTGTCACTCTTTACCATAACGGATTACGTCTCTTTCTCCGGTGGAGCTCCTGGTGGATTGGAACTGCTGCCTTGTTGAACAGCAGCCCTGCGTCTCATCCCTGTTTCACAGACGCTTCTGCACTTCCATACAAAGAACCGAAGTGTCTTTCAGGAATCAGAATAGCTTAGTTGACTTTTCAATGTGTCAGCAGATATTTAAAGAAGAGCTAAACATGTTGACCGAGTTAAAACATATCATGTATCCTTTTCTTAATTATTATCCCTTTTTCAGTAAATTCTTAAACTCTTCTATGTGTTTTAAATAACATTTATAGCTGATGAATACAGCATGAAATCTGTTGTCTATAAGATGTGATTTGCTCTTCCATATGATAAACACATGATGTGTCTTTTGAGTCACATTTTTATTAGAGTTCAAAGACAAATATAATCAAACAGATTATGTAACATAATCAGAATAAACATAATAGAAACATAAGAGAAAACAAAGAATTCTAAAACCTGCTCATCGTCATGTAAAGTGAGCGTGGAGGCACTTTCACGTGGGTGTCAGCATTTCATATTTACTGTTGTAAAACATCTAGAACGCATTTTCCTATTATATTGTTTTTCTTTCCATTTCTATTTTCTCAGAAGTTTTCTTTTAAAATGTTATTGTTGTCAGGAGTGCACATAGTAGAAAAGACATCGCTCGGCCAGTTGCTGCATGTCAAATTCAGTGGCACTAATTATGTTCTCTGGCTTTGTGCAGACGTTCTCGTCCCGTTCTTCTGACTTCCCTGCCTCATTTGCATAAAGTCAGTGTCCTCAAACAGTCTTTTCTAAAATTTAGTTGATGCTGTCAATTTTATTCCACATAAATGGTTCTTGAGCGGGTATAATGATCAAGGCAGACACTTTAATTCTTGCTAAGCTAAACTTTCGTTGGACTTTCAGAAGACGTTAACAGATAGTTTTGTTTTGAAGTTTGAAGATTAACTCAGGACAACAGGACAACAGTCTGCGGATGATACAAGTCTATGCCAATCTCAAATTCTGTTCTATACACCCCCTCCTTTGATCATAATCCCTTCATAGAATCCTTGAGCAAAAATTTCAGTAATGGCAACAAGGTACCATCCAGCAAAGGATTTCTGGTGGTTTAGTGGTAATGAGCTGCACCACCATCCTGAAGGGATGTGGTTTGAATCCCCCAGCTGCTCTGTGGGAGAAAGTTGGGCTATCTCCTCTGTGAGATTTACTGCCTCTGAAAATACACATGGATCAGCTACGGGTCAGCTCCGACTTGACAGTTCTTAACAATAATAACGTAGTCTCTCTAGGGAAGTGTGGTTGTGTAATTAATTTGTAGAGCGTTGCACTGCTGGCCCAGAGGCCATGCCTCTCTGCTGGGTCATATCTACTATCCTCTTCAAGGAAGAAAGAGGGGCATTCTTCTTGCATGCAGTTGCCAGCCTGAGAAGCCTGCTGCGGGGTCAGTCAGCTCACACTGGACAGCAAGGCGGTTTGGCGCTCGGATTGCACGGTGTGTGACATGCTTCACTGCTAACCAGAAGGGCAGCAGTTCTAATTTACCAGGACTCTGGGAGAATGAGCAACAGTTTCCTCTCAGCTTTGAAATGCGATGGAAGGCTGCTGTGGTCAGGATAGACTCGATCGATTGCAATGCATCTCCTTCTTTCCTGACTGCTCATACCACGGGTGTTAATCGTGGATCCAAGCAAGATGAAGTATTTGATATTTTCAATCTCCTCTCCACCCATCAGGACACTGCCTGCTGGTCTAGTGGTAAGAATCTTGGTTTTCTTGAGACTGAGATGCAATCCATCTTGAAGGCTGTATTCCTTGACCTTCTGCAACAAGTGCTTCAGATCCTCCTCACTTTCAGAAAGCAAGGTGTGTCATCTGCATAACGCAGGTTATTGATGAGTCTGCCTCCAATCTTGATGCCACACTCCTCTTCATAGAGTCCAGCTTCTTGGATAATTTGCTCAGCATATAGATTGAACCGGTCTAGAGACAGAATACATCCCTGACACACCCCCTTCCGAATTCCAAACCATACAGTGCTCCCCTGCTCCATTCGCACAACGGCCTGCTGGTCCAGGTATAGGCTCCTCATGAGCACAATCAAATGCTTCTTATCAGTGTCAGCCACAACTTGTCATGATCCACACAGTCAAACACCTTTTCTCAGTAATATCTACTGGCTGTTAAATTCTATGCTACCTCACACACTTGTCTTTCTCGTTGATTTTATAGTTCAATAAGATCAGTAGTAATAAATCACGTAATCATGTGGACGTAATTACAGCCTGAGATCAAGTCTATGAAGGAGAAGCAAGTGCTATCATGGAAAAGTTTATACAGGATGCCCTGATATAGGAATGCCAAGGAGGCTTCTCAGAGAGAAAGAAGTGTGTGGTGATGCATAAAAGGGGTAGGAAGAAGTGGCCTGGGAGTCAGAGAATCTACCAGAAGAACCTGTATGTGAAGCCCAGAAGTACAGCACAGAAGCCCTGAAACGGGAACGAACATGGAGGGTATACAAAGCCTGGGCATTGCAGGGATCTGTCAGATGTTAAAAGACTGTTCATCTTTCTTGACAAATACAAAGTCTGTGAAAATCCTTCAAGGGTTGGGAAAGACATGCTTCTTGGACTAGGAGATTGATTCACTGCCCCACATGCAGTCACATCCAGGCGAGCTCTGGAAGGAGCGTGTTGGGCCAGGAGTGAACGGCAGAAGGCTCGCTGCATTCCATGTGAACGAAGATGGTGGCTTGGGGAGATTTAAGTCACGGAGAAATGTGGATGAAGTACTTGTGTCCAGATTTAGTGGCTGGTTGGCAGGAAGTGAGTGAGAGGTCGGTGCGTAAGATTGCTGACCTGGATTTTCAGAGGGACACATTATGGTGGTGCTTGAAGGAGACATGGGCTATGGTGATGGTAGAAGTGGTGGAGGTTGAGCTAGGACTTACTGGCTCATGCAAATAGTTGACCTGTGAAAGGTCAGTGGTTTGAGTGCGCCCAGAGGCAGTCTGCTTCAGTAACGATTGAAAACTCTGGAATGGTTCTGCTCAGACAAACATGGACCTGCATGAGTAAAAGGAATGTCTATGGCATCTGGTTTCAGTTTTGTTGTGGGAAATCGTATATTTGAAGCAGACAGGTGTGGTTTGGTTTGATGTAAAGAACCCAAGTGGAGATGCTTGGTAGTTACTTGGCTGCATGTGTAGGGAACGCAGAAAAGAGTCTGAAAACAAAATATGGGAGGAACATAAACATGGCGTGTGATGTATGCTTTACTGGAAACTGCTTTCTCAGGAGGATCGCCTGAGATTTAACTCAGAAAAGCATAGTGTAAGATTTATGAGATTTGGGAAATAAAATTTTGCAAATCTTGGGTTACTCTCATGTTTTAAAAATCCTTATATTACTTCATGTTAATAAAAGTGTTTAAGAATTAAAGATTTTAAAATGGAAAATGTTTCAATATATTTCTAGAAATATGCAATGTATTTCTTTAGAGTATTCCTTTTCTTTCTCTGTGTTGTGTGCCATCAAAGTGGATCTGACAGGCACAGGAGGGGATTTCCCCTCCTTCTCCAGCAGAGCATCTGGTGGATTCGAACCCTGAGCCTTTGGGATTGCAGTGCAATTTCTTGCCACTAGGCCACCAGAGCTCCCTTCAGAGTATCATTTTCTAATAATGTAACAGTGATGAAATATGTTGTAATGATTCTAAGGAATGATAACAGAAGAGTTATTTTCATGTTAAGAAATGGACATTAATTTTTGTTTTTAAGTAAGTAACCTTACAGCACTTATGCCTTAGTTTCAAATAAGAATTTTTCTTTTCAAATCCTTCATTTTACTTTTTGGGCATATTACAATATTCTTATCTCTTATTCATTTGTCTATTTTAGATAATCAATTTCTAGATCATTAAAATATATTCACAATGACAATTCCTTATTCGGAAAAGCTGTTTTACAGTTTAAGGAATCACATGATACAGTCAGTCCCTGTAATTCAATGGGGAAAGCTACTTCCAGTGTAAATTGTCAAATAATAATCCTTTTCTTAAAACATGCAATGCAATGGAGATGCAACTAACCTTTTTTTTTTTAAAAAAAAAAAGAGGCTTGGGGTTTATTTTAAAACCTTTCCATTTTTTTCATTTGTAGGTAATGTTCAGTTGAACTGGAGATGAGTATCGTGTTTTGTGGTATGTATATTTATTTAATGAGAGATATGTATAAAACATTTGAGTGTGCTGTGTGTCCATACGGTTTGATATGGTGTTATTACCTTTGTTGTGTGTGATTAGATTGTCACTGACCCATCAATGATAGTAGATGATACAGTGAAACTTCCCATTGGGTCTGCAAAGCTAAACTTCTTACAGAAACACTGACTCTTTTCCCTAGTACTTGAACTGCTGGGCCGCTAGAACTCTTTAATGTTCCAGTTGAAGTGTTCTGGCTTTTGGAACCACTTTTCTTCTTGACCTGTGTAATTGATCTGCTTAATGAGGAGGCATGTCCTAAAGATGATATACAGAAAACAAGAGCCATAAAGAGCATATTAAACTCGTAACAGATGGTTTTTAATACAATGTCTACTCTGCAACATTCATTTGCAAATAGATTTTGTTCTTACCTGTCATTTACTGATAAAGTTTTTATAGATTTTTTTCAAAATACATTATTTAACTAATTTATCAGACTTACTACATTTAATGTATAGTACTTTTAATAGTGTTCTTCAGCTGTTTAATTAAATTCTTGTATTTTTGGTAGCTTTATCTCTTGTTGCTTACTTCTTCTTATTGTTACGTGCCATGGAGTCCGAAGCAGCTTACAGCTGCCCCTCCAATAAGTTCTCAGAGTCTGTGATTCTCCCAGGAGGAGGCTGCCTGCATTGATTCCTCAGAGCAGCTGGTGGATTCGAACTGCTTGTCTTTGGGCTGACAGCACAGCTCTTAGATGTTCATTTTGGGGCTTGGTTTTCATAATTACTTTTAGTAATGAGTTAGATTTATTTTTACTAAAAAAAAAAAAACCAAAAAACAAACCCACCCATAAGAAAAAACAAAAATAACAACTACAGAAAACAAAACAATACCAAATGCCTTTGGTCACCTCGGTGGACAAAGCTCACTGTCTTGACTCCTTCTGATTTAGTGGGCATATGTGTGGTACACTGGAGAATTGTCAATGTTTAGTTTTATCATGTTAATGTTAGAGATTCTGTGATGATAATGTTATTTGTTGTTTGGTTGCCCAGCTGCAGATAATCCTGTGGCATTACAGGGTTTAATTCATGGGGAAGATACTTAGACTACAAGAGGATTACCAACCATTTAAGCATGATTAATTAATCGATATAAAATTGAGTCCTAACCATACTAATGCCTGTGTAAGCTGCAGATGGGTACACACAGAGATGCACAGAGACACTAAAGCCCTAACAAAAATGGCCAGAGCACACTGAGGGGGTGAGATATGGGGCGTTGGTGTGGGAAGTCGGGCTGTGGTCCACTCGCGCAGGACTAGGCCCAGCTCTGTGTCAGTCACATGCTTTTACCATTTCTGTGCCTTTTTGACTCATGTCCTTATTTGCGTCATCAGTGAACTGTGTAACATGGTTTCTTAGCTTTTGTTTGTCCCTAAATTACTATGACTTTATATGTTGTTGTTATGTGCCATCGACTCGTTTCCGACTCATAGCGACCCTTTGCACAGCAGCCCTAAACCCTGCTCTATCCTGCGCCAACTGCACCGCCTCTGACACACCCATCCCGATTACCCCAGTCACCGAATCAATCCATCTCATAGAGGGTCTTCCCCTCCTGCGCTGTCCCTCCACCCTCCCAAGCATGATGTCCCTCTCCAAGGACCCGTCCCTCCTGGCAACATGTCCAAAGTATGTCAGACGAAGCCCCAGAATCTTTGCCTCCAAGGAGCAGCTTGGTTTAATCCTCTCCAAGATAAATCTGTTTGTTTTCCTGGCAGTCCATGGTACATTCAGTACCCTTCTCCAGCACCACAGCTCAAAAGCATCCACTCTCCTTCTGTCCTCCCTAGTCATTGTCCAACTCTCTGATGCATAACAAGCGATTGCAAATACCATGACCTGTATCAGGCGCACCTTAGTCTCCAGAGAGACACTGTTGCTCCTGAGTACCTTTGAGAGGTCCCTAACAGCAGACTTTCCCATCGCGATGCGCTTTTTGATTTCCTGACTGCTGGTGCCAAGAGTGTTGACTGTGGAGCCGAGCAAAGTGAAGCTGTGAACACTCTCAATCTCTTCGTCATCCATCCTGACGCTGCCAATTGGTCCAGTGGTGAGAATCTTTGTCTTCTTGACGTTGAGCCTTAGTCCATACTGAAGGCTGCAGTCCTTGACCCTTCGCAGCAAGTGCATGAGGTCCTCCTCAGTTTCAGCAAGCAAGGTTGTGTCATCTGCATAACGGAGATTGTTAATAGATCTTCCACCAATCCTGATGCCACAATTCTCCTCATAGAGCCCAGCCTCTCGGATAATCTGCTCTGCATACACGTTGAAAAGGTATGGAGACAGGATGCATCCCTGGCGTACACCCTTCCCAATTTTGAACCATGCAGTGTTACCCTGCTCTGTTCTGACTACTGCCTCTTGGTCCAAGTATAGGTTTCATATTAGCACAATTAAATGTTCTGGGATTCCCATTCTTCTCAGAGTCAGCCACAGTTTGTTATGATCCACACAGTCAAATGCCTTTGCATAATCAAGGAAACACAGATATACATTCTTCTGGTATTCCCTGCTTTCAGCCAAGATCCATCTAACATCAGCAACGATATCCCTAGTACCACGACCCCTTCTAAACCCAGCCTGGACTTCTGGCAGTTCTCTGCTGATGTGCTGTTCTAATCATTTTTGGATGATCTTCAGCAGAATCTTGCTTGCATGTGAAATCAATGACACTGTTCTGTAGTTTCCACACTCAGTTGGGTCACCTTTCTTTGGAATGGGAACAAATATAGATCTCTTCCAGTCAGTTGACCAAGTGGTTGTTCTCCAGATTTCTTGGCACAGCTTGGTGAGCACATCCAAGGCAACATCTGTTATCTGAAATACTTCAATTGGTATACCATCTATTCCTGGGGCTTTATTTTTTGCTATTTCCTTCAAAGCAGCTTGAACTTCTTCCTTCATCACCATAGGCTCTTGCTCATATGTTATTTCTTTAAATTCCTCTGTATCTGCCAGTTCCTTTCTATATAATGACTCAGTATATTCCTTCCATCTTCTTTTAATACTTCCTGGATCATTTAATATTCTGCCCAAAGCATCCTTGATTACAGCAACTCTAGGTTTGAATCTGTTCTTCAGTTCCTTGAGCTTAAGAAATGCTGAGCGAGTTCGGCCCTTTTGATTTTCTGACTCTAGTTCCTCGCACATTTCCTTGTAGTATTTTGCTTTGTCATTCCGAGCAGCCTTTTGGAATCTTCTGTTCAGCTCTTTATATATCCTTTTAAAAAATTGTTTTGAAGAATATTAATTTTGTGTTTTTTAAGGCTTTTACTGATTGAAAATGTACTGGGGCAGAGAGAAAGGCCATTATTGTATTGAAAGGGATAAAAACCCCATTTAAAACACCAAGTCCATTACTGTTGGGTTTATTCTGATTCAGGCTGTGCACGTGTGTGTCAGAGTTGAACCCATGTCCTCGGGTTTAGAATGGCTCAGTTTTCTGAACATGGTTGTTGGTCTTTCTTTCCCCAACTGAAGCCACTGCCAGCATATTGATTCTGAATCACAGTGACTGCAGGACAGAGCAGACTCTGTACCTCTTTACGCAAGTCACCTGACTGCCTTATCTGACTTTCTTAGGGTGGCTAGTGGATTGGAATCAATTGCTTAATCCATTGTACCACCAGTGCTCCTTGAGGAACCTCTGGTAGAACTCAAAATCACCAGCCTCTTTGTTCACTCGCAGTCAGAGACGCCCACCAAGGTGGACTGACACTGTGACCACAGCAGTGGGCTCCCGTGTGTCAGAGTGTCAGAGAGTGTGAGGGTTCATGGTCAGAAAGCCCCACCACGGCGACCTGACGCAGTGACCACAGCAGTGGACCCCCGTGTGTCAGAGACTGTGAGGGCTCGTGGTCAGAGACCTCCAACAAGGTGACCTGACACAGTGACCGCAGTAGTGGGTTCCCATGTGTCAGAGACTGTGAGGGCTCGTGGTCAGAGACCTCCAACAAGGTGACCTGACACAGTGACCGCAGCAGTGGGTTCCCATGTGTCAGAGACTGTGAGGGCTTGTGGTCAGAGACCTCCAACAAGGTGACCTGACACAGTGACCGCAGCAGTGGGTTCCCGTGTGTCAGAGACTGTGAGGGCTCGTGGTCAGAGACCTCCAACAAGGTGACCTGACACAGTGACCGCAGCAGTGGGCTCCCGTGTGTCAGAGACTGTGAGGATGGCAAAGAATAGGATGGGGCTCGTGTCTTTCCTTCCTAGGCTTGCTGTGAATCACAGTCGACTTGATGGCATCCAACAGCATGTAGATAATACATTAGATACTAGGTACCATACTGGCTTTTGCTGGGCCCGCTCAAGCCAGTTCTAACTCACAGGGACCCTGTGTACAGCAGAAACAAGTTTTGCTTGATCCCGTGCCAGCCTCACAATTTTTGATTGCTTGATTCGTCGTGTCAATTAATTTCATTGAGTGTCACCTCTATTTTCTGGGCTTTACCACTTCTGGTGTCCGGCTCTGAGGACTTAATCTCGCAACAGCATGTTGAAAGTATGTGAGATGAAATATCACCATCCTTCTGTCTGTATTTTGTCCAAGACAGGTTTATACATTTTTATGACAGTCCATGGCATTGTCAGTGTTCATTGTCAGCACTGTAATTCAAAGGCACCCATTAATTCTTTTGTCTTCCTTATCAGCTCTTCCCTTTCAGCTTCAGGTGAAGTAGCTGGAAGCAGGTGGCTAAGACAGGTTTTGTCCCCAGGCAACCTCTTCACCTTGAGCTCTGTAAGATGCCCTTTGCAGAAGGTTGACCCTGTACAAGACCATGTTTTGTGCCTGACTGCTGCTAACACGGCTTTTGATAGTGCAGCTAAGTGAGGTGAAAAACAACTTGAAGATTCCCCTCCCCACGTTTATCCTGTTGCTTATTCTTCCGATTATGAGGTTATCGATTTAAGTTCAGATGTGAGCCATACTGAACACCATACAGTCTTTGATCTTCTTCTCTAAGTACTTCAGATACTCTATTTTCAGCAAGCAGCATTGTATCATCTGCATGTTGCAAGTGGTTAATGAGTCTAATCCTAATGCTGCATTTTTCTTCACCTCTTCCAACTTTGTAGATTATTTGCTTATCATAAAATTTCAATAGATACAGAAGATTGAAAGAGTCAAGCAATTTACACGCTGTTACTTACTTTATACTGGACAGTATAAAACCAGTATAATTTCTGCTCAAACTACTGCATTTTGGTCTGTCTTCCTCATTAAGTGTTTTGGGATTCCCATTCTTTGCAATATTTTTCATAGTTTATTATGATAGAAGTCAAATACACACCTTTGCATGGTCAATAAAATCCAAGTAAGCATCTCTCTGCCATTCTCTGCTTTCAGTCAAGACCCATTTGACAGCAGAAATGGCCTCTTTTGAATCATGAATGAGACTTAATTCATGGCATTTGCTTTCGCTGAACTTCTCTAATGACTTTTGGATTAAAAGGGTCAATTGGTTTTGTCCACTAGACTTATTCCTTCCCACCCCCCTAAATGTGATGTGGGGGGAGATGTGAACCCACAAAAGCAGGCTTCCGTGCTCACTTTGTCCATCCTGATGTGGAGACTCAGAGCGACTCACTTTGAAAGTCACTGACTTGCCAAGTATCTTTGTGACCTTGTACCTCAAGGTTATCTTTCATCTGCTTTCTCTTCCTGGTTAGGTTGCAGGCTGAAGGCCATTAAAATATCTATTTTCCTGGTGGCTTCCTTTTCCAGATTTGAATAATTCAGCTTTATTATTTCAAGCTCCTTAACTGAATGTTCTCGAAGAATGCTAATTTTAGTTTTCTTTTGCTTGAAGTAGAAACCTAAAAGCATTCTCTGCTTCATTTAAGTAGTAACACCTTATGCCATTTATTTTGTTATTCCAAAGATTATAAAATTATATTCAGATATATTTTTTTATTGCAGGGTTACATATCCTTTTCATGTATGTCTTTGTCTCTCTTCATTATTTTTTAAATATTTTCTCTAAAGTGGACGTTTAGGGGGAAGATACATTTGAAGTAAATATTGGACTTACTGTGTATTGAATACTTTCTTTTTTTAAGAAAAATATTATTAATTTTAATGACCATCTACAGAGATTTTGGATTGCCGTTCATTCATTGTTGCACTTTTCTCCCTGCCCAGCCCTTCCCCCTCAGTTCGCTCCTCTCTTTGAAAAGTAAAAGGAAAATTCTTTCTTTGGTATACAATCCCCACGCACCGTGGCCTAGTGGTAAGAAACTGAACCGTCAATTCAACAGCATAGGGTTTGAATCTGTCAGCGGCTCCATAGGAGAAAGATGGGCCATCAACTCCTGGACAATTTATTGCCTTTGAAAACCCACAGTTCCAACTCGATGGTGCATAACAATGATCTATCTATGTATCTATGTATCTATCTATCTAGATGTGTGTGTGTATGTATGTAGTTGGGAGATATTTATTCCATTCATTCCAGGTTTCTAAAAAAACACTACTTATTGCAATAGAGTTGGAACTTATATAACAGTTTATAACTGGAAATCACATAGGAAGAGATGGTCCATCTTTCTCCCATCGAGCCCCTGGTACATTTGAATCTGCAGAGAGATGTGCCTGTTGAATTAGGAGGGTAATTCCTTAGAGAACAAGCCACCAGGGTCCCTGTGGCTGTTTTGTGCCATCAAGATGGAACCAGCTCATAGATGACTGTCCAGCAGGAGATTTTTAGAAACATTACTCATTTAAAACAACAACAACAAAAATACTCTAGTCCATTTTTTACAAAACACTGCTGATTGCTATAGACTTTGAAGCAACTTCTGGCTGACCCTCCAGTGGGGTTTCAGGGACAGTAAATCACCTGGGAGAAGATTGCCCATCTTTCTCCCAGAACAGCTGGTGGATTCCAACCCAGTGCCTTAGGATTAGCAGCGCAAGTCCAACAAAGCAGCCAAGAGCAGCTGTCCAATAATTACTGACTAGAAGTAGAGTGAATTGTGACGAATCAGGTCAAAATTGTATTAACTCTCGTACGTTTTATCATTTTAATGTGGTGGTGGTGGTGTTGTTATGTGCCGTCGAGTCGCCTGCGACTCATAGCGACCCTATGTACAACAGCCCTAAACTCCACTCTGTCCTGTGCCAATCGCACTGTCTCTGACACTCCCATCCCAATTATCCCAGTCACTGAATCAATCCACCTCATAGAGGGCCTTCCTCTCCTGCGCTGTCCCTCCAACCTCCCAAGCATGATGTCCCTCTCCAAGGACCGGTCTCTCCTCACAACATGTCCAAAGTATGTTAGACGGAGCCTCAGAATCCTTGCCTCCAAGGAGCCACCCGGTTTAACCCTTTCCAGGACAAATCTGTTTGTTTTCCTAGCAGTCCATGGTATTCTCAATACTCTTCTCCAGCACCACAGCTCAAAGGCATCAATTCTCCTTCTATCCTCCTTTGTCATTGTCCAACTCTCTGATGCATAACAGGTGATTGCGAAGACCATGGCCTGTATCAGACGCACCTTAGTCTCCAATGAGATACCATTGCTCTTCAGCACTTTGGAGAGGTCCCTAACAGCAGACTTTCCCATGGCAATGCGCCTCTTAATTTCCTGGCTGCTGGTGCCAAGACTGTTGACTATGGAGCCAAGCAAACTAAAGCTGTGTACAATCTCAATCTCTTCACCATCCATCCTGATGCTGCCAATTGGTCCAGTGGTGAGAATTTTTCTCTTCTTGACATTGAGCCTCAATCCATATTGTAGGCTGCAGTCCTTGACACTCTGCAGCAGGCGCTTCAGGTCCTCCTCAGTTTCAGCAAGCAGGGTTGTGTCATCCGCATAACTCAGATTGTTGATAAATCGTCCACCAATCATGACCCCACATTTCTCCTCATAGAGCTCCACCTCCCGGATAATCTGTTCTGCATATAGGTTGAAAAGGTATGGAGATAGGACGCATCCCTGGCGTACGCCCTTCCCAGTTTTGAACCATGCAGTGTTCCCTTGCTCTGTTCTGACGACTGCCTCCTGGTCCAAGTATAAGTTTTGCATTAGAACGATCAAGTGTTCTGGGATTCCCATTCTTCTCAGAGTCAGCCACAGTTTGTTATGATCTACACAGTCAAATGCCTTTGAGTTCATATATAACTAGATGATAAATAGTCATAAACTCCTTTAATGGGGCCCAACCTACATTAAAAAGTTTAGTTAAGAAAAAGTTTGGTCCTAGCCTTGGCTGGGTAATTGTAGCTCTCTATCTGTGTCTGAGTGCTTATATACATACATAGAAATAAAAAGTCTGGGAAAATGGTAATGGTAAGAAGCTGAGCTAATTAAGACACTACTTTCAATTTTGTTTTTTTTTTTTAAACCCTCAATTATCATCCCAAGAGCTGGATATTAAAAACTATATTTTAAACATTTATAAATCAAATGGGAATAAAATATTCTTTGCATATCTTATTTCGTTTACAGGGAACGTTTCTCTGTGGTTTATGAGACAAATCACAGACATTACAGTTTGAAATCAGTTTCATTGTTTTCTTTGCAGTTGCTCTGCAGCTGTTGAATATTTGCAGTGAGTTTTATTGACTAATGAAATGCATGCTTGATTAGGTGCCATTAGCAGAAATATCTTTTTACGGCAAAGGGTCGTTTCTAGTTTGGCCTTGACATAACCAATATATAAATGTGTTATTTCCTTTCAAAAGAATGCAAATCAGCATAAACAGATTTTAAGAGAAATACTTAAAAAGGAACAATTACAACAATGGCTGTTCTTTGTGTCTTACTTATTCAAATTATTTGAACATATAAATACAGCAGGTAGGTGTGCTTGTTTTCAGAAGCTAATATAATGCTAATTAGAAAAATGAGAAATAAAATTATTCTAGTAAATTAATTTTATTTTCATTGCCTACATTTACTGCTTACATTGCCTGGTCTTGAGCAGATAGTTACGATGCTGACACTGAGAATATTCCCATGATAACGTTCTCAATTTTTCTTGCCATTTCTTCATATTCCTTAATTACTACCACATATTATCACTTGCTTTAAAAATGAATATTTGAGCTTACCTCCCCACCTTTTTTCATTTAATTTCCTCTTCCAAGGCTGCCCATTTCTCCCACTTCTTCCTGTTAATTGGCTGTCAAATACATTATTCCAGTTTAGTCAAGTTATAGTTTTTTTCCAAGTCTGATTATAAATTGTTACAGTTCTTTTATTGAATTGTAGTCTAATATTTAATTTCTGGGATTCTCTGCCCAATTTAAAAATAAAATAATATCTGTAACCTAGAACACAATGTCAGATTTCACAAAGACTCATTAGCTATAGAGATCCTATACTGTAGGCCTGAAACTTAGTTTTTGTCACTTCAACACTGTTTCCCCGTTGCTGTTTTAAAACTGTGGAGTTATTTAGACTAAATTAATGAACCTGGACCCCAAGTCTCATGCTTCACAGTGCTTCATTGATCTGGACGTGAGGGTTTTGCTGTGAAACCACCGCGGACCCTGTGACCCGACACAGGAATGTCCAAGCTGGACACTTAGTTGGTGGACTTTCCTTAAACAATTACCTTGAATATCCAGCTCTAGCTAAATTCACTTCTCTGAACATTCCCAAGTAGAGCAGCACTTTGAAAACAAATGATGGAAAATCTGACCTTTTACACAGCTTAAAATATTACATTCCCACAATGGAATACTATGCAGCCCGCAGGAGCAATAACTTTGTAAATTGTTACCTAACTTGAGAGGTACTGGAGAGCATTCTGCTGAGTGAACTGACTTAGTCCCATAAGGATAAATACAATAGAAAACCGTTATTGTAGAATGAGTATAAGGATCCAGGAGGGGTGGGAGAGGCTGGAAGCAGAGGGATGTGGATGTGCAGGGGGAAGAGGGGATTAATCATTGGGTTGTACAATTTGATGGGTGGGGGGTGAGGGAAATGGAATGAATTTGTATTAGAATTTGTAAATAAACTAATGAAAAGAAAAAAAGTCAATTTTCAGTTAAAAAAATATATATAGATTATTTTCACTGTCTAAATAGTTGGTGCCAGAGTGCTCAGCTCACCAGGATTGCCATTCCTCAGGGGGTCATGCCCTTGTCCTCACAATCATGGTCTTTACCATTACCAACTCATTATCATCTCCAGGGGGTTTTCAGATGCAGGAATCCACACAGGCAGAGACTGCCCCTCTTTTCCTGCCGAGTGATTGGTGAATTCAAACTGCCAGAGGTGGCAACTTCCTGTGTGCTAGGTCACCCTTAGCTTTGGCTGACTTTATGATCTTCACTCTCCAGTGTGTTATTTTTACATGCTTTTTAATTTTGAATGCTTAGTAAGTATTTTCTAAAGAATTTGCTATTTTTCTCTTCTCATTACAGTCTTATCTAGTGAACTAATATTTTTTTTCTTTAAAAAGTACCTATTTAAATCTTTCCTGACTATTCAAATTATAGTTGACTGTTCTTGTGTAACTGTGCACTTTCTTTTCTATGTCAACAACCATTGTTGTGGGTTATTTACATAACAAGGGTACTCACCAAGGACGGGAAGCTTTATATCCATCTTTTTATGGGCTATTTTAGAGTCTGTTTTTGAGGATGTTGATAGTTTTAATGCTTGTCAATTGAATGAATAAATGAACAAAAGAGGGTGGCCCAGACACACTGTATGGTCCAATGAAGACCAAAAAGAAGTAGTTCAAAGTAGACAAGAAAAGAAAAGCCTCGTCCAAAAATAAGGACAAAAAGAAAGTTTTTGTGTTTTCTGAACGCTGTGCTCCTAACACTGTTAAAACTTTGGACATGGGAAGGGTGACCATTTTAAGCATTCACAATTTTAATTGAGAGTCATTATTATTGTAGACATATCTTGTAATTCAGATAATTATGTTCTAGCAATACATAGTGAAGCACCCAGCATGCATTGCTGTTTTTGGAATGAATTGTTATATATTGGAAACCAAGCTACAAGCATTACAACAGGACTTTGAACCAGTTTGAACTAGTTCAGTCAGAATTAACATAACATATTCAAAATCTATAAACTGTGGGTGCCATAGAGTTGTAACAGAAATGAAAAAAATTATTGCACATTGAAGCACTGGAATGAGAGGCTTTAAGGAGGTCTAGTGACCTCCTTCTGATGTTTGATGAGAGGTTGGATTATTACCAGGACTGTCAAGATTGACATAGTCAAACAATATAGTTAGTTGCTATTTTTGAGATGGTCACCACTGGATGCAATTCTCCAGGTTAAGAGATTTGGTTGCTATCTTACATTCATGGAGTCCTAAAGAGAGATTAAATTTCCAGCATAGTTCCATCCTAGAAATTTTCCAGTTCTGACTTAACAGTTAAAAATTTGAATTTGTTTCAGTTTTGCTTTAGTGGTAAAGGTTGAGCCATGAAGAATCTGTTTGGGGCACTGCATTGAAATAATCTTGTGAAAAATCAAGATATATCTCTGAATATCTTCATATGATGTATTGTTTCTTTTCTGTATTTTAAGAAACATATTAACAGATTACATATATGTGAAAGGTATTAATGATAGCAACTAGTCACATACAGCTAGTAAGTTTTAGAAATGTGTGTCCTGTTTGAGAGATGCTTTAATTAGAAAATGAACATCTAATTTTGAAGACCTAAGTACAAAAACATAGGAAATATGTTAATATTTTAATGATGATTCTATGTTGAAATAATTTTTCAAAGAAATTTTTTTAGAATTCTTAATTTAAAAACTATGGACTTCTATTATTTTTCTCTTTAGAAAAATAACTGTAGGGTTTAAAAAAATACCTAGTTTCGGTATTGTTATTGTGTTGATTGCCTTTACGTTGAGCACGATTCATAGCGGCCCTATGAACTAAAGACCTGAAACCCCTCTACAACTATCAACATTTATCAAGGTTCATAAAGATTCCAGAGGCCTTTTGTTTAGGAACTGGATGCCACTCCTGCTTCTTACTTTTTCTTAATTAATTAATCCCTTACTTTTTCTTTTTTTTAGTGAATTTTTATTATTGATTTTTTTGTTTGTTTGTTAATTCCTTACTTTTTCTTAATTGAATTTCATTGGCTCTGTGCCATGTAAAGTAAGACATCTTTCCACCATCTGTCAGGCTGTCTTGTTGCCCTTAAAGTGACACTGACTCATTACTGACCCTACAGCAGATTTTCCGAGGCTGTAAACAGAGAGGGAGGCTGTTGCCCATCTTTCTCCCTCTGAGCTGCTACCTGTATTCCACCGGTGACAGTAAATTTTGTGTGCATATAGTAAGGCCTTTCTCCATTCTGATATTTATAAAAAAGCAAACAGTTCAAAATAAACTAGTTACTGTCATTACCATTAATTTGGGACTGACTCTTAGCCAATGGGTTTCCAAGGCTCTCGTCTGCTCAGCTTTCTCTCAGGAGCCCACTGGCGGATTTGAACTACTAGAGATACCTGACCTTTAGGTTAGCAGTGCAATTTCCCAGTGAAGTTGTCAGTTTCATCTTAACTTGAATCCACAATCAGCATCCTTCGTACCAGCAGTCAGGAAATCGGGAGACAAATTGCGCTGGGCAAGTCGACAGTGAGGCATCTCTCCAAATTCCTGAGGAGTACAGATGTCAGTTTGAGGACTAAGATTACTTGATTCAGAACATGATCTTTTCAATCACTTGTTGTGCGTGTGAGAGCTGGACAGTGAATGAGGATGAGAGAAGAATTGTGGTCTTTGAAGTGTGATGTTGGATAAGAGCACTGAACATCCCTTGGACAGCCGGAAGAATGAAACTCTCGATAGGATTAAAGAAGGTATACATTGGATGCAAAGAGGACAAGCTTTATCTCATATACTTTAGGCAAGACAGACTATCCTTGGGAGAGGGACACTGTACTTAGAAATGTGGAGGGGCAGTGTAAGAGAAGGTGGCCCTCTCCGAGGTGAATTGGCCCAGTGACTGCAGCGATGGCCTCAAGTGTGTCAGAGCGGATGAGGAAGGCCCAGGATAGGACAGATCTGGTATTCAGAGTCTGTGAGTCATACTCACTAGATGGTACCTAACAACACAACAACAGGTGCTTATAGAACACAACCACCAACACACACACACACACACACACACACACCCCAGAATCCCAAAGCATATTGCATTGAGTTGCTGAGTTGGAACTGACTCATAGCTGACCTTCCATGGAGTTTTCACAGGTTCTAAATTGCATGAGAGGCTGACTATCTTTCCGTCCAGGAGCAGTGGGTGGATTTGAAAGACCTGCGTTTGAGTATGAGTGAAACTGCTTAGCATCGACACTCCCTACATGGCTCCTCTGAGACTTAGAGAGAGGAGGGAAAGAATAGAAGACTTCTCTGACTGAATTCTGCTCTTCTCCCTGTCAGAGACCTCAGTGGTGTAGTAGATGCCCGGGAGGCACAGGGCCTTACCTGCTGCTCACTGAGAGACTGACAGCTCATAGCCACCAGCCCCTCTGTGGGCGAGATAAGGTGGTCTCAACTCCTGAAGATTTACAGCCTTGGAGACCAAAGGAAGGGCCACCATGACTTGGATTCCTTGGACAACAAAGTGGGTTTGGATTTTCCCTTTACCTGATATCAAATCCAGAAAGTTACTCTGGTTTGCTTGCTAATAATCTGTCCTTCACCACCTGCAGTTCAGTGACTTTTTTGTGATTTAAATTAGGAGAGCCTAGAGTCTTTTTCATTAAATCAGGAGATAATGGATTGTTGGCTATCTTTTTTGAGCAGGATAAGATAAATTTGCATTGCTGAAGAGCAGTTTTTGACCTGATTTTGCTAGTTGGGTCAGAATTTTTATGGTAATATTTGGTTTCATAGAAGAAAATCCTTAAAATCACAATAAGATGTCTGTTATTAATTTTCCTTTTCACCACTAGGTATCCTGTCATTAATCTTAAACTGTCTAACCATGCAGAATTTCTCATTTTTCTTTCAGTGGAATCTTGTATTAGAGTCTCAAATCAGAACACTGTGATGTAGGTGAAAACACTGAGTTGCCAAAAAAGCCAAGAAATATAGTTTATTAAGACAGGTAAAGAAATGGGCATGAGGGACTGGAAACCACACAGTTTCTTGGTAGACCCATGTGTTTGCATCTTTTAGGAATTTATGCCAGTTTAGGTAGTCTCTCATTAACATGCTAATGAAGGAAGATAACCATGAGACTTCCTTACAGATTGTCTTTGAAATGAATGACCTTTGACCTGAGTAACAGTCTTAACAAGACAAAGGATATTCACAGATTTAGTTTCTGATTCACTCATTTGAGTAGAGGAATCTACTCAAAACAACCTCTGGCAGGTTTTCGGAGGCTGTAAATCACAAGGAAGGAGATTGATTGTCCATCATGCAGAACACCTGGTGGATTCAAGCAGCCTGTTTTGGGGTTGGCAATGCAATTCCTTCTCCATGGGGCTGTAGGGGTAGCACGGACGCAGCTTCCGGGGATGTTCTTTGTTAATTTGATGGGTGAGTGAAAGAAGACAGATACTTTTCTTTAATGCAAGTAAATGGCGCTCTGTTGGCTGAGTGGGTAAGGAATGGCCTTCTTCTTGGACCAGTCATGTCATCCCACTTACGTATTATGGAGTCATCACTGCCAAATTCTTGATTCTAGATGTCTTGACAATATTTTGATGGTCTCTCAGCCATTCGTTTTTTGACCTTTAGTTCCAGATGTAAGGAGTTTCTTCCAGTGGTCTGAACAAACGTCTACTTCCTCTCTGAACAATAAATGTCTCATGGGCCTCAGCTGTCTCTATCCCTCAAGATCTTATTTAAGCGTAATCCATGATGTTTCTCAAAGTATGTTTATTGACTACAGATGCTTTTTTATTTTTTAATGTACAACATTTTTGTTTATGAATTTTTTGGTAAAATGTTACAAATGAAATTGGTTTTCATTAAACTCTTCATATGTTCGTTCTGTTTTATAGCATGAATTACCCACAAGGTGGTAGAGTATTTCCTGTTGCCCCCTTAAATAATTCTGACTTCCATGAATGCTTCTATCTTACTCCTCCTTGCTTTCAGGGTTTTATTTGTGGTGGGAAATGCTCCCCTTTTGACTGGATATGGTTGGTAATTCTAAGGAGTGACATCCCCCATGGGGTTATGGTGACAGTTAGTGCAGAATACCATGAGAATCTCGACTTCTTTCACCCTGTAATCAGAAGAATAGGACAGTGCCCAACTCAGACCACTGACCATTCGAAAAAGGACAAGAGTTGGGGGCAAGGAGGGTGTGATGAGGAACACAAGTCGAAACCATAAGAAATCCAGTCTTACTGGTCTGATAGAGGCTGATAAGCTCTTGAAAGCATGGCCATTAATCCCTGGTGGAACCTACAGTAAATCTCACCCAGTGACTCACATCACTGCTGACCTGTAGGGAGACCTGCAGTGACGACACAGTTTGAGTTGAGTAGCATCACCTGACTATGTTGTGAAGGCACTTTATAGATCAAGACGTATAAACTAGTACTGAATAGAGTTGCGTTTTGGAGAGTTATTCTTTTCCTCCCAACCCTTCCTCCAACTTCGCCAGAAGTAAATAGAAAGTTGTGTCTGCAGGCTAGTTTCTCTACCACGCCCACTTTCTTGTGCAACCACTTTCTGTTAGAGGAACTGCTTTATGAGAAAAAGACCTGAAGCCTTTCTATAATTATCGTCATTTCTCCAAGTTTATAGAGTTTCCAGAGGCATGTGGTTTAGGAAGTGGATGCCACTCCTGCTTCCAAACCGGTCTTAAACTAGGAGCTCCACCAAACACTGTCCACCATGGCAGCCGTCACGGCAAATCGGCATCCCAGTGGGACAAGTCTCAGCATAACAGGAAGCCCGGATTACCTCAGTACAACAAATTGATAGAAGAGTGACGCACAACTTAGAAAAATGTTCCTCCAAAATATAAGAGCACTAGCTTCACTTAGCAACAGTTAAGTGACGTCAAGTAGAATAGGACTCATAACAACCCTATGAACAAAAGACAAGAACCCTGTTCTGTAATTAACATCATTTCTCTATGTTCATCGAGTTTCCAGAGCCATGTGATTGAGTTAGGATTCTATTTAATTGCATTAGTCTAGTGTGTTTCGATTGATCATGTAATCCAGCTCTCTGCTCTTCCTCCCTCTGCCATTCTCACCCTTACGTGTTTTTTTGTCTCCTTAACCTTTGACACTCTGTGTCTGGCATGTAGTAAAGTGTCCACAGTCATACAGCCATTTGCTTACTAATTCAAGAAAGTATAGGCAAGGCAGTTTGTTAACAGTTGTAGAGATAAAAATGAAAAGTTTTAAATACCCCATTGCTTTGGGAATAAGCTTTTAATGGGGATTTATTTTTTAAAAAAATCTTCTTAATAATAAAATTGCTGTTTTTGACATTTGCTGTAAGTAGTTTCCCAAAGAAAATTATTTTGATTCTGGCCATTAGCTATGCAAGAGGTTTCATGTCGGGGACATGCTTACTGAGGGTACTTGTTGGATGACACCATAGACCTAGTGGAGGTATTCGGAGCTGTGGTGGACGCCCATGTGCAGAGTGAAGCAGCTCTGTACGGGTTTCAGGACTGTGACCTTTCAGAAGTGTTTTTCCAGACTTAACTCTGAGAATCTTGTGTGTGGGTTCAAACTGCCCACCTTTTTGTCCAGTAGTCAGGTATGTAACTGTGCTTGAGGGACTCCAGTTAAAAGAGTGTGTACTTGTTAGTTTAGCAGGGATTCCATAAAAGCCTAACATAAATTTCCAGGTTGATGCAAATGATTAACATACTTGGCTGTTAGACACAAGACTGAAGGTTTGAATCCATCCAGAGATATGTTAGGGCAAGGATTTGATAAGCTCTGAAAAGCCAGCCACTGAGAGCCTATGAAGTAGTTCCACTCTTAACATATGACTGGACGAGCCTTAAATGCCCCGATGAAATCTGTCGTCTGTTCGTTTTAAGGTATCATCTCTTTAGAAGCTAAAAGCAGAAACTGTGCTTTTAGCAGTTGGAAGGCAGGCAGTTGGAATCTACTGACTGCTCTGGGAGAGAAAGAAGGGTAGTCTTCTCATCTACAGTTACAGCTTCTGAAAACCCACTGGAGGGTCAGCCGTGAAGTGGTTCTGAATCGCCAGCACTGAGTTCCATTAGGTTTCTTTCTTTCTTTCTGCATGCGTAAAAGGCCTCTGATTTTAGATTCTCTTGTAGAAAGAAACAGCTAATGAAGGAGATACGTTAAACCCAAGCAGAGAATGCACAAGGAAGATCCCCACCACCAGCAGAACACATTAGCGTTCTGCTTTGGGGTTCCTTAAGAAAAGCGTTCCCCTTTCTCAGAAAGGCAGATTCACATGATGACCCTCGCCTGGTCATTTCATGCAGTCAGATCTGTTGATGAGTTCATGCTGATGTGGTGATGGCAGAGATGCAGACGTCACCTGTCTTGATAGAGTGTTGAATGCTCAAAAGAAAAACTCAAGTACTTATTAGGTCATCAGATGCTACTGTGTGTCTATGAAATGAGATGAAAGCCGGTTTCTACATTAGTGTGCATTTGCTTTTCTGCACTTGGTGCTGTTGTAAGGAGAGATTACGGCACTTCCCTAAGAAGGTTAAGCTGTCATCTAGTTAAATATGGACTTAAAATAATGCTGCCAAAGCAGCTGCCTCTTGTGATTGATGATGACGATGACGGATGATGATAGTTTTGAAATCAGTTTTGTAAGGGGAGGGGGGGAAAAGCTATTTTTCTACTTTGGTTGCTGTTGGAGCCTGGATTTGGGGATTTCTTGTCATATTAGGTATCGTTTTTGATTAAAAGGGAAATTGCTAAGGACTTTGCCTCTGATAAAATGGTTCTAAGCTGACATATGGGGCAAATCATAATAAGTTGCTCTGTACATTCTCCTTGAGTGACAGCAGATAGACTGAGTGGGTGAAGGTGCTTTCTCTTCAGGAATTTAGGGAGCAGAGGCAGCCACGGTGAGTCAGAGCAGTGGCCAGAAGTGTGGTACATAGATGAGAGGTAATCAGAGAGCTTTCACACTAATATTCCATTTTCTCTGTAAGTGCCATAGGGTTTATTCACCCTTGGCTTAGCTTGGATGATGGCCCGCCGATGTCAGCACGTCTTGTTCCCTCTGCTTTGGGTCTCTGGAGGCCTTTCATCCCAGAAGCCTCGCGTGGTCATCCTCTGGTGCGTGTCTGAACCACCTCTGTCCTCCTTGTTTCCATGAGGCTGTTATCAGCCCACTGTGTGTTAATCTGTTTGTTCGTTGCTTGCCTTTTTGTATTGGGAGGCAAATGACATGGTTTATTACTATAAACTAAGCATGTAGAAAACTCCTGGTCTGTAAGAGATTTCCAGTGAAAAATTGTTAAAATTATTATCTGAGTGAATGAATCTTTATTTTATAGACAAAGGGTTCAATAGTGCAAAATGTTAAAAACCAACCAGCAAAACTAGCACCAGAACCTAACACACGTTTCACTTTATTTAAATCCCAAATTCTTTAATTAGTGTATATATGCACAAACATATACACACAAAACTACTATAGAAAACTGTGAAAGAAAGTTAATTATTGAGGCCTTAGTCTTAAGACAGATTTTTGTCATAATTTACAGCAATCTGGACAAAAAATGATTCCATTCTTTTTGTCTGAAACCATTGGTTATAACTGCTCCATACCATTCAGTTGTGAGAGACTCTGCAAACGCTGGTTGGAAAAATCCATTTTCTGAAAGAAAAACAGGATGTAAAACCCTGAAGTATTTTTTTAAAGGCCAGTAATATTTGTATCCATTGGGTAAACATGATCAATCAAAATTCTGCGCGCTTTCTGTGGGCTGCTTCCCTAACAGATATGTTTTCTGCCTTGGCCATTCATCATATCTGGAGGTCTGGATCATCAGTCTGAGCACTCTCTTAGGTGAACACTGAAAATAGCCACTTAGTGCATTTGAGGAGGGAAAAGCCTGGGCCGTGGTAGGACACGAGTGCATCCTCCTGACTGCAGAAAGGAGCCACAGCCGATTGGAGCCGATTATACTTGTGTTGGTTTGAGGTGCTGAACCCTGGCTGAATTTTCCAAGGAGGATTTGTTTTAATGTGGACCTTGGGTTATGTAAGCAAAGAGCTGAGATGTAGATACTTGAGGAATTCCACCCCAAAGCATATGCATTTTCTTATGAGAACAAAAACAGTAGAGAACCTTACACAGCCCAGATAAGAGAAGCTGTGTCATCAGCACTATTTAAAGGGTGCAATGAGCTGTTGAAGGACCTTTGGTGGCTTAGTCCCTAAGGAGACGTGCCGGTAAGCCCAGATTGCTCCTCTCTGTTGGTGTGAGCCCATTAGAGACCCGAGGGGAGAAAATGGACAGTTTCAACTGGTGTCATTTACAACTTTGGAAACTCAGTGGAGGGTCACCTGTGAGTTGGTTCTCATTCAGTCTTAGTAACTGAATAGTAAACTATTTTGTGAGAAGCAAAGGAACAGTAAAGAGGGCAGTGGAAAAGAAAAAGTCACATCTCTGGCAGCAAATACGTACTTGTTAAGTGCCATCTAGGCAATGATGACTCATAGCGACCCTACGAATGAAAGGCCTGAACACTTGTATAACTTTCATAATTTCCCCAAGTTCATAGAATTTCTGGAGGCAAGCCATTTCGGAGGTGGATGCCACGTCTGCTTCTAAGCTTGTTTTCATCGGGGAGCTCCACCAAACACTGTCCACCATGGGTGACCATTATTGCATTTGACACATCAGTGTCACAGTGTTCAGCATCACAGCAACCATGAGTTACCTCTGTACAGCAAATGGACAGACAGATCAGGGCTATACCACTTAGAACAAGAATGCATACGTAGTATCAAAACCCAAGAGACAGCACAGGATTTCAGTGATGAGATCAAAGTTTCGTTGAGGCCTCTAAAACCATACGATATATCCATCATTGTAATCGAATGACTTAAAGTGTTTTGGTTGGATTTTGTCTTTCCTAGCAAATTAGTGTTTTCAGTAGATGCCTGACAGACAGAATTCTGTTGTTAGGAGCCGTCGAGTCGAGTAGGACCCATGGCACCCTTATGAACAAAATATCCGAGCCCGTCCTGTCCTGTGACGTCCTCACACTTCCTGACACACTCAAGCCCATTGCAGAACTGTGTCGGTCCATCTGGTTGAGAGTCTTCCTCTCTTTCACCAACCCAACATGCACACAGTAGAAGATGGCAAACTTGCTCCTTTTTAATTGTGTAGCAGGAAGTAGAGCTAGGACAAACCCCTTTATTATAGCAAGCCAGGCATTTGTTGAAGTTTAAACAGCAGATGAGTCAGCACAGAGAAACAGGAGTCCAGTAAGACACATGCAGATGAGATTGATTGAGCTAGAATGAGACCGACCAAATATTAATTTCAGACTCCAACACAGGAGGCAATTTCACTACCAAATCATGCTTCTAGTTGCCAGTCACGTAACCTTAGAATGCACATCTTCCCTGGGACAACCCAGTTGCGTTCTTAAGCCTCATCCCTAGTATACTGCAAACTTTCATTGAGCACCAATTTCAGATACTTTCTTTTTCTTAATTTTCCTGCAGAGGGGTTTTGAATAATGTCCAAATTCCTGTGTTCACTAGGATGTGTGCCCAGGATGGATTTAAAGCAGTAGATGCAATTTAAAATAAACCAGCTCTCAGGATCTCCTAATCCCTTCCCAGTGGGTTGTGTATGTTGTCCCAGGGGGTGTTGTTTTCAACATGGAAGTGGGATTCCGCAGAGAGAAGGTGGCTCCCATGACAAAATCGGGTCTCTTGTCCTTGGCTTTGTAATTTAATGCCTCCCCAGAAAACCATATTTATTTCTCTGTGGGCAAGGGAATACATTGTAGTTTCATGTAATGAGAGAATATTCTGTTTGGGAGGGTTTTAGAGGAACCACTGCTCTTCCAGTTATAGAAAAAAGTGGAAAAGTTCTTGTTCTTTTTTTCCTTAAGAGGCAAAGCTAATTGAAAAAAATGGGAGTTGAACCCAGGATATCTGAACTCCAGTCTCAGTGCTGTCTCCCAGGAAGACCAGAACAGATGGTTTAAGCATGGAAGCCCTGCAGTGAAACAAAATTGGAATGAAATTTTAGCCACTGTTCCCATGAGCTGGGTGATGTTAACCAAGGTTCTTACACTTGTATACTTCTGCTCCCTTTTCTAGAAAGTGCAGCTAACAAGAAGATGTTTGAATTCTACATAAAAAAAAGGAATACTCTTAGCACAGTGTCTGCCAAAGTCTTAGAAAATATTCACTACATGCTAATAAATCTGTATTCATTTTTTTTAAAAAAATGCTGTTTCACAAATTACTACAAATTGAGCTGCGTAAAGCAACACAGATTTCTGATCTCTCCATCCCAAGGCCTAGGACCTGGCCCAGGGTCTCACCGTGCCAAATTTGTGTGGTCAACTGGCTGAAGAATCCTTGTCTGGGGGTTCAATTAGGGAAAAATCAGCTTCTGGTTGCCCCAGGTTGTTGGCAGTCTTTGTTTCCTTGAGGTGGGGAACTGATTCCCTTTGTGATGTGCAGGCGGTACACTGAGCTCCTAGAGGCTGTGATGTGTCCCTGGTACAGGCCCTTACAGCATAGCTGGTACCTTCAAAGCCAGCACGAGACTCTCCTGTATTTCAGTTTCCACCTTGAGGAAGAGCTGTTGTCGTTGTCTACCATGGAGGTGGAACTGCCCCGTTGCTGACCCCATAGTGTGTTGTCAGCATCAGTAATTCATGTAGGAGAAGGCTGCCCATCTTTGCTCTGATGGAGAAGCTGACAGTGGAAACCATGCCCTTTTGTGTTGGCAGCTCACATCCTTATCAGACTCAAGAGCAGAGGCACCCAGAACTCCATGGCCATCAGGTAGGTCCTGGCTAGTCCCTTAGTGGAGAACGACACCCACGGTCTCCGTGGTCTCCAGGGCGTATTCCGATATGAACCATTTGATGCAGGCACATGTATAATGACTCACATACTTCCATATTGTTACGTGTATAAACAGGGAGCTTTAGTGGTAAGGAGCTGTGTTGCCACCCCAAAGGCACACGGTTCCAATCTATTAGCTGCTCCAGGGGAGAAAGAAGGGCAGTCTCCTCCAGTGTTATTTACAGCCTCTGAAAACCCGCTGCAGGGTTGGCTGTGAGTCGATACAAACAACAACAAATAAACATTGACTAAATGCTACAAGAAGATAGTTCAACAGAATACTCGGTGTGCCCTGTTGAGCAAGTCATTTTTCCTCCCTGAGACTCCATTTACACCTCTGTATAGCGAGAGGGTCAAACTGATAGCCATTTAACTACAAAATGTACTTGACTGTAGAACAATGTGAATGAAGGCTAGTGGGAAGGAAACCCAGTGTATACAAACTTTGTTAGCAAACCGATTATTGTTGTTGTTATGTGCCGTCGAGTCACCTGTGACTCATAATGACCCCATGTACAACAGCCCTAAACCCTGCTCCACCCTGTGCCAATCGCACTGTCTCTGACATACCTACCCCATTATACCAGTCACTAAATCAATCCATCTTATAGAGGGTCTTCCTCTCCTGCGCCGTCCCTCCACCCTCCCAAGCGTGACGTCCCTCTCCAAGGACTTATCCTGCCTTGCAACATGTCCAAAGTGTGTCAGACAAAGCTTCAGAATCCTTGACTCCAAGGAGCAGCCTTTAATTCCCTCTAGGACAAATCTGTTC